>NW_025726099.1:30000-35000 GCF_021461395.2 Schistocerca americana
CGCCTGTCCCTATTAATCATTACCTCGGGTTCCGAAAACCAACAAAATAGAACCGAGGTCCTATTCCATTATTCCATGCACACAGTATTCAGGCGGGCTTGCCTGCTTTAAGCACTCTAATTTGTTCAAAGTAAACGTGCCGGCCCACCGAGACACTCACTCAAGAGCACCCTGGTAGGATTGCAACGGGGTCCGCCTCGGGACGCACGAGCACGCACGAGGCGCGTCGCACGCCTTCAGCTCGCCCCACCGGCAGGACGTCCCACGATACATGCCAGTTAAACACCGACGGGCGGTGAACCAACAGCGTGGGACACAAATCCAACTACGAGCTTTTTAACCGCAACAACTTTAATATACGCTATTGGAGCTGGAATTACCGCGGCTGCTGGCACCAGACTTGCCCTCCAATAGATACTCGTTAAAGGATTTAAAGTGTACTCATTCCGATTACGGGGCCTCGGATGAGTCCCGTATCGTTATTTTTCGTCACTACCTCCCCGTGCCGGGAGTGGGTAATTTGCGCGCCTGCTGCCTTCCTTGGATGTGGTAGCCGTTTCTCAGGCTCCCTCTCCGGAATCGAACCCTGATTCCCCGTTACCCGTTACAACCATGGTAGGCGCAGAACCTACCATCGACAGTTGATAAGGCAGACATTTGAAAGATGCGTCGCCGGTACGAGGACCGTGCGATCAGCCCAAAGTTATTCAGAGTCACCAAGGCAAACGGACCGGACGAGCCGACCGATTGGTTTTGATCTAATAAAAGCGTCCCTTCCATCTCTGGTCGGGACTCTGTTTGCATGTATTAGCTCTAGAATTACCACAGTTATCCAAGTAACGTGGGTACGATCTAAGGAACCATAACTGATTTAATGAGCCATTCGCGGTTTCACCTTAATGCGGCTTGTACTGAGACATGCATGGCTTAATCTTTGAGACAAGCATATGACTACTGGCAGGATCAACCAGGGAGCTGCGTCAACTAGAGCTGAGCAGCCGGCCGCCCGGGAGTGTGTCCCGGGGGCCCGCGCGAACACGCAAGCGTCCGCTCAATTATTCTGCAAACAGGAGGAGGCTGAGCTCCCCTGCACAATACACCTCGAAACCCTCTCAGGTCCCGGCGGCGCGCAGCGCCGTCCTAAGTACTTGGTCGGGTTCGAGAGAGGCGCAATCGCCCGGAGTTTGGCGAGTAGACGCTTTAGGTGCGACCACCCGTGCTCCCAACTGAGCTTGCCGCTGCCGACAGAGGCCCGGGAGCGTGCTGTCGTGGCATTGCCGGCGGGAGACAACACGCGCCACCTACGGTGGCCGGCAGCTCCAACGCCAGCGCCACAGAAGGACAAAAGCCCCACTTGGGTGCCGAAGCGAACGCGCCAACACGTCCGCACAGCTGCGATACAAACCACCTGCGAGAACCGCAGAGGCGACCGAGCAGCAGACGGCGTCGCGGCGCCGAGCGCCGGGCGGCGGCGCATCCTCAGCGCACACAGTCCTCAATCGGACCAGCACACTGCAGATGTCCACCGCGCTTCGCACCGGGCCCGCGAGGACCTACTTTGGCCGCACGGCGCCGCGTGCAGGGTGCGCCGGCGCGCAGCTGCGCCGCCTGCCGCCTCCGTCGGCCGGCGCGCCTGCCACTGGCCGCCCCCACCAGCCGGCTGTAGCGCGTGCGCCCACGCACCGCGCGGCCAGCACGCCGGGAGGCCCCCCCTCACCGGCCGGGGACGGTCCCACCCAGCCACCGCCGCGTATCGCTTCACACCCACATGCCATTCACGTTCGTGGGCATGGTGGGTATCGCTGAAACAACCGGTTGGTAGCTCAACCGATCGTCGCCATCACTGATTCACCTCTAGCGAGAACAACCGCACCACAACGGTTTACCAGTTGTTCATTTGCGTAACGTCACCAGCAAACGTAGACGTCCATCGCCATTTGCAAATTCAACGATTGTTGCATGCCTGTGTCAGGTGTCACGACACACTATGTCTGCCCACATACACGCAACAACATGTGCACGCTTCGCGAACACGTGGAAGGTGGCCCCCGTACGTATGCGATGTCCATTGCGCGAACGACTGTCAACCGGCCTCTGTCGCATGTCGCAGATGTGGAACGCAGTGCACCATGCTATCACGGTGAGTGAGAAGAGACGACTACGTCTGACAACACGCGCCACTACATCAACAGACGGCTCATGCTGATCGCCATCCACGGCATACCATACTGCAATCCAGCTCTTATAGGGAGACGACACGTAGCTGAGTGCACAATATTTGGACCGTATGGTTCGCCGTTGTTGGCGCAGTCGTGGTACGGTCACACATGTACCACGATGTATCATTCAGTACATGAGGACCAATGTGCAGTACAGTGTGTGATTTGGACGTACAACATCAGCGGACAGTTGACACAAGCCGTACCACAACGTAGGCTGTGCTTCGCCATGCGAATGCCAATGAACAACTGCGAAGGGCATTGAGCATGTACGTCCTGCTGCCATCCGCATTACAGTGTATAGCTGCAAGGTGTTTAACATGAAGCGATACTCTGGGGACCGGGCAGTGCGGGTAGCAAACTATATTGCGGGGGTTGCAGTTAGGCAACACTACACTAATTTAACGCGTCGTATGACAATTACAGAGCAGGTTAAGGCCCAACGTGTGTTGGGTTAAGGCCCAACGTGTGTTGGGTTAAGGCCCAACGTGTGTTGGGTTAAGGCCCAACGTGTGTTGGGTTAAGGCCCAACGTGTGTTGGGTTAAGGCCCAACGTGTGTTGGGTTAAGGCCCAACGTGTGTTGGGTTAAGGCCCAACGTGTGTTGGGTTAAGGCCCAACGTGTGTTGGGTTAAGGCCCAACGTGTGTTGGGTTAAGGCCCAACGTGTGTTGGGTTAAGGCCCAACGTGTGTTGGGTTAAGGCCCAACGTGTGTTGGGTTAAGGCCCAACGTGTGTTGGGTTAAGGCCCAACGTGTGTTGGGTTAAGGCCCAACGTGTGTTGGGTTAAGGCCCAACGTGTGTTGGGTTAAGGCCCAACGTGTGTTGGGTTAAGGCCCAACGTGTGTTGGGTTAAGGCCCAACGTGTGTTGGGTTAAGGCCCAACGTGTGTTGGGTTAAGGCCCAACGTGTGTTGGGTTAAGGCCCAACGCGGGTTGGGTTAAGGCCCAACGCGGGTTGGGTTAAGGCGCAACGCGGGTTAGGTTAAGGCGCAACGCGGGTTAGGTTAAGGCGCAACGCGGGTTAGGTTAAGGCGCAACGCGGGTTAGGTTAAGGCGCAACGCGGGTTAGGTTAAGGCGCAACGCGGGTTAGGTTAAGGCGCAACGCGGGTTACGTTAAGGCGCAACGCGGGTTACGTTAAGGCGCAACGCGGGTTACGTTAAGGCGCAACGCGGGTTACGTTAAGGCGCAATATAGGTTAGGTTAAGGCGCAATATAGGTTAGGTTAAGGCGCAATATAGGTTAGGTTAAGGCGCAATACGGGTTAGGTTAAGGCGCAATACGGGTTAGGTTAAGGCGCAATACGGGTTAGGTTAAGGCGCAATACGGGTTAGGTTAAGGCGCAATACGGGTTAGGTTAAGGCGCAATACGGGTTAGGTTAAGGCACAATACGGGTTAGGTTAAGGCACAATACGGGTTAGGTTAAGGCACAATACGGGTTAGGTTAAGGCACAATACGGGTTAGGTTAAGGCACAATACGGGTTAGGTTAAGGCACAATACGGGTTAGGTTAAGGCACAATACGGGTTAGGTTAAGGCACAATACGGGTTAGGTTAAGGCACAATACGGGTTAGGTTAAGGCACAATACGGGTTAGGTTAAGGCACAATACGGGTTAGGTTAAGGCACAATACGGGTTAGGTTAAGGCACAATACGGGTTAGGTTAAGGTACAATACGGGTTAGGTTAAGGTACAATACGGGTTAGGTTAAGGTACAATACGGGTTAGGTTAAGGTACAATACGGGTTAGGTTAAGGTACAATACGGGTTAGGTTAAGGTACAATACGGGTTAGGTTAAGGTACAATACGGGTTAGGTTAAGGTACAATACGGGTTAGGTTAAGGTACAATACGGGTTAGGTTAAGGTACAATACGGGTTAGGTTAAGGTACACATTGTTGTAAGGAAAGGTGTTTTGGGGGGGGGGGGGGGGGCCGGTTTGTTGATTGTGATTATCGTAAGTAAATGACTGCGGCATCATCTGATTTGCCACGTCAGGGTGCACCTTTGGCTCATAACAGGCGGCGCTCTGATTCCATGCTTGTGGCAGACCTGTGTCTTTCATTCCTGCCATTGTTTGTGTGGTGTGACAGGAGGCAGTATTGTGATGTTGGGTGCACCCCTGTGTAGGACATGTGTGGGTGTTGGTGGCTTAGCTGAGCAATGGTGGTTGTCGGAAGGGTGAGATATTCTGTTTTGTGAGTGGACCTCCCGGTCTGGTTATGATAGTGTGGATTGTCTAATGTGGCAGAGAGGATGCACTGGGTGTTGTTCCATGCTGGTGCTTACATATTGTCTGTGTGCCTGTTACAGGCAGAGAGTAGTGCGTGATAAGAGTGTCTGGCTGACGTGTGATTGTGAGCAGAGTCTTTCAGCATGTATACGGACAGTTGTATACATTATCTGTATTCTGATGGCTCTATCTATTACTAATCAGCGCCGTGTATACGTTTAATCCGGTTCCAGTCGAAACTATTGTATCTCTGTACATTAGTGACACGGCGAGCCCGCTATGTAGTTACTCGTCTCGGCAGCTTCCACCGGTGTATCGCAAATGATTATAAGGAATCAGTCTAGTCGTCAATACCGATAGTGTGACGTCACATGTCTGGGGTGGGGGACGCTGCGCCCTTCCGGTGGGTCATGGCCTAGGAAGACTCTTCCCACGCAGGGGGGCTTGGACTGTCATTGACTCTTCCGAGTAATATACTTGCCGTACGTTTTTGCGACTGCGAGTGCAACGCTCACCGGTACCGACATGGATGGAGCGCCTCCTAGCT
>NW_025726099.1:42500-47500 GCF_021461395.2 Schistocerca americana
AATAGATACTCGTTAAAGGATTTAAAGTGTACTCATTCCGATTACGGGGCCTCGGATGAGTCCCGTATCGTTATTTTTCGTCACTACCTCCCCGTGCCGGGAGTGGGTAATTTGCGCGCCTGCTGCCTTCCTTGGATGTGGTAGCCGTTTCTCAGGCTCCCTCTCCGGAATCGAACCCTGATTCCCCGTTACCCGTTACAACCATGGTAGGCGCAGAACCTACCATCGACAGTTGATAAGGCAGACATTTGAAAGATGCGTCGCCGGTACGAGGACCGTGCGATCAGCCCAAAGTTATTCAGAGTCACCAAGGCAAACGGACCGGACGAGCCGACCGATTGGTTTTGATCTAATAAAAGCGTCCCTTCCATCTCTGGTCGGGACTCTGTTTGCATGTATTAGCTCTAGAATTACCACAGTTATCCAAGTAACGTGGGTACGATCTAAGGAACCATAACTGATTTAATGAGCCATTCGCGGTTTCACCTTAATGCGGCTTGTACTGAGACATGCATGGCTTAATCTTTGAGACAAGCATATGACTACTGGCAGGATCAACCAGGGAGCTGCGTCAACTAGAGCTGAGCAGCCGGCCGCCCGGGAGTGTGTCCCGGGGGCCCGCGCGAACACGCAAGCGTCCGCTCAATTATTCTGCAAACAGGAGGAGGCTGAGCTCCCCTGCACAATACACCTCGAAACCCTCTCAGGTCCCGGCGGCGCGCAGCGCCGTCCTAAGTACTTGGTCGGGTTCGAGAGAGGCGCAATCGCCCGGAGTTTGGCGAGTAGACGCTTTAGGTGCGACCACCCGTGCTCCCAACTGAGCTTGCCGCTGCCGACAGAGGCCCGGGAGCGTGCTGTCGTGGCATTGCCGGCGGGAGACAACACGCGCCACCTACGGTGGCCGGCAGCTCCAACGCCAGCGCCACAGAAGGACAAAAGCCCCACTTGGGTGCCGAAGCGAACGCGCCAACACGTCCGCACAGCTGCGATACAAACCACCTGCGAGAACCGCAGAGGCGACCGAGCAGCAGACGGCGTCGCGGCGCCGAGCGCCGGGCGGCGGCGCATCCTCAGCGCACACAGTCCTCAATCGGACCAGCACACTGCAGATGTCCACCGCGCTTCGCACCGGGCCCGCGAGGACCTACTTTGGCCGCACGGCGCCGCGTGCAGGGTGCGCCGGCGCGCAGCTGCGCCGCCTGCCGCCTCCGTCGGCCGGCGCGCCTGCCACTGGCCGCCCCCACCAGCCGGCTGTAGCGCGTGCGCCCACGCACCGCGCGGCCAGCACGCCGGGAGGCCCCCCCTCACCGGCCGGGGACGGTCCCACCCAGCCACCGCCGCGTATCGCTTCACACCCACATGCCATTCACGTTCGTGGGCATGGTGGGTATCGCTGAAACAACCGGTTGGTAGCTCAACCGATCGTCGCCATCACTGATTCACCTCTAGCGAGAACAACCGCACCACAACGGTTTACCAGTTGTTCATTTGCGTAACGTCACCAGCAAACGTAGACGTCCATCGCCATTTGCAAATTCAACGATTGTTGCATGCCTGTGTCAGGTGTCACGACACACTATGTCTGCCCACATACACGCAACAACATGTGCACGCTTCGCGAACACGTGGAAGGTGGCCCCCGTACGTATGCGATGTCCATTGCGCGAACGACTGTCAACCGGCCTCTGTCGCATGTCGCAGATGTGGAACGCAGTGCACCATGCTATCACGGTGAGTGAGAAGAGACGACTACGTCTGACAACACGCGCCACTACATCAACAGACGGCTCATGCTGATCGCCATCCACGGCATACCATACTGCAATCCAGCTCTTATAGGGAGACGACACGTAGCTGAGTGCACAATATTTGGACCGTATGGTTCGCCGTTGTTGGCGCAGTCGTGGTACGGTCACACATGTACCACGATGTATCATTCAGTACATGAGGACCAATGTGCAGTACAGTGTGTGATTTGGACGTACAACATCAGCGGACAGTTGACACAAGCCGTACCACAACGTAGGCTGTGCTTCGCCATGCGAATGCCAATGAACAACTGCGAAGGGCATTGAGCATGTACGTCCTGCTGCCATCCGCATTACAGTGTATAGCTGCAAGGTGTTTAACATGAAGCGATACTCTGGGGACCGGGCAGTGCGGGTAGCAAACTATATTGCGGGGGTTGCAGTTAGGCAACACTACACTAATTTAACGCGTCGTATGACAATTACAGAGCAGGTTAAGGCCCAACGTGTGTTGGGTTAAGGCCCAACGTGTGTTGGGTTAAGGCCCAACGTGTGTTGGGTTAAGGCCCAACGTGTGTTGGGTTAAGGCCCAACGTGTGTTGGGTTAAGGCCCAACGTGTGTTGGGTTAAGGCCCAACGTGTGTTGGGTTAAGGCCCAACGTGTGTTGGGTTAAGGCCCAACGTGTGTTGGGTTAAGGCCCAACGTGTGTTGGGTTAAGGCCCAACGCGTGTTGGGTTAAGGCCCAACGCGTGTTGGGTTAAGGCCCAACGCGTGTTGGGTTAAGGCCCAACGCGTGTTGGGTTAAGGCCCAACGCGTGTTGGGTTAAGGCCCAACGCGTGTTGGGTTAAGGCCCAACGCGTGTTGGGTTAAGGCCCAACGCGTGTTGGGTTAAGGCCCAACGCGTGTTGGGTTAAGGCCCAACGCGTGTTGGGTTAAGGCCCAACGCGTGTTGGGTTAAGGCCCAACGCGTGTTGGGTTAAGGCCCAACGCGTGTTGGGTTAAGGCCCAACGCGTGTTGGGTTAAGGCCCAACGCGTGTTGGGTTAAGGCCCAACGCGGGTTGGGTTAAGGCCCAACGCGGGTTGGGTTAAGGCCCAACGCGGGTTGGGTTAAGGCCCAACGCGGGTTGGGTTAAGGCGCAACGCGGGTTAGGTTAAGGCGCAACGCGGGTTAGGTTAAGGCGCAACGCGGGTTAGGTTAAGGCGCAACGCGGGTTAGGTTAAGGCGCAACGCGGGTTAGGTTAAGGCGCAACGCGGGTTAGGTTAAGGCGCAACGCGGGTTACGTTAAGGCGCAACGCGGGTTACGTTAAGGCGCAACGCGGGTTACGTTAAGGCGCAACGCGGGTTACGTTAAGGCGCAATATAGGTTAGGTTAAGGCGCAATATAGGTTAGGTTAAGGCGCAATACGGGTTAGGTTAAGGCGCAATACGGGTTAGGTTAAGGCGCAATACGGGTTAGGTTAAGGCGCAATACGGGTTAGGTTAAGGCGCAATACGGGTTAGGTTAAGGCACAATACGGGTTAGGTTAAGGCACAATACGGGTTAGGTTAAGGCACAATACGGGTTAGGTTAAGGCACAATACGGGTTAGGTTAAGGCACAATACGGGTTAGGTTAAGGCACAATACGGGTTAGGTTAAGGCACAATACGGGTTAGGTTAAGGCACAATACGGGTTAGGTTAAGGCACAATACGGGTTAGGTTAAGGCACAATACGGGTTAGGTTAAGGCACAATACGGGTTAGGTTAAGGCACAATACGGGTTAGGTTAAGGCACAATACGGGTTAGGTTAAGGCACAATACGGGTTAGGTTAAGGTACAATACGGGTTAGGTTAAGGTACAATACGGGTTAGGTTAAGGTACAATACGGGTTAGGTTAAGGTACAATACGGGTTAGGTTAAGGTACAATACGGGTTAGGTTAAGGTACAATACGGGTTAGGTTAAGGTACAATACGGGTTAGGTTAAGGTACAATACGGGTTAGGTTAAGGTACAATACGGGTTAGGTTAAGGTACACATTGTTGTAAGGAAAGGTGTTTTGGGGGGGGGGGGGGCCGGTTTGTTGATTGTGATTATCGTAAGTAAATGACTGCGGCATCATCTGATTTGCCACGTCAGGGTGCACCTTTGGCTCATAACAGGCGGCGCTCTGATTCCATGCTTGTGGCAGACCTGTGTCTTTCATTCCTGCCATTGTTTGTGTGGTGTGACAGGAGGCAGTATTGTGATGTTGGGTGCACCCCTGTGTAGGACATGTGTGGGTGTTGGTGGCTTAGCTGAGCAATGGTGGTTGTCGGAAGGGTGAGATATTCTGTTTTGTGAGTGGACCTCCCGGTCTGGTTATGATAGTGTGGATTGTCTAATGTGGCAGAGAGGATGCACTGGGTGTTGTTCCATGCTGGTGCTTACATATTGTCTGTGTGCCTGTTACAGGCAGAGAGTAGTGCGTGATAAGAGTGTCTGGCTGACGTGTGATTGTGAGCAGAGTCTTTCAGCATGTATACGGACAGTTGTATACATTATCTGTATTCTGATGGCTCTATCTATTACTAATCAGCGCCGTGTATACGTTTAATCCGGTTCCAGTCGAAACTATTGTATCTCTGTACATTAGTGACACGGCGAGCCCGCTATGTAGTTACTCGTCTCGGCAGCTTCCACCGGTGTATCGCAAATGATTATAAGGAATCAGTCTAGTCGTCAATACCGATAGTGTGACGTCACATGTCTGGGGTGGGGGACGCTGCGCCCTTCCGGTGGGTCATGGCCTAGGAAGACTCTTCCCACGCAGGGGGGCTTGGACTGTCATTGACTCTTCCGAGTAATATACTTGCCGTACGTTTTTGCGACTGCGAGTGCAACGCTCACCGGTACCGACATGGATGGAGCGCCTCCTAGCTGCCGCTGAGCATCTGCATTCGTACAGAGAGCAACGCGATCGCGTCTGTAGCTCGTACGTGGTACAGCTCGCAGCTCATGTATATGGACAGCGGGAATGTCGCATATTGGACATAACTCTTCATGAAACGCACGTTATAGGGGTGGATTGCACATTGCGAGTGCGAGCAAAGTCCGCCGTTCATCCGCTGGAGTTGCGAGTCGAGCGGTTGGGGTGGGGCACGAACGGGTGCAGGTGGAGTGATTGCCGGTCCACGACTTCGTGCGGCAGAGGCGCTGGCGTTGGGGTGCTGTTGTCGACAGAGGATGCAGGCTTTGTGGGTGGGGTCGAAAGAAGGGCACTGTGGG
>NW_025726099.1:57500-60000 GCF_021461395.2 Schistocerca americana
ACTTTGGCCGCACGGCGCCGCGTGCAGGGTGCGCCGGCGCGCAGCTGCGCCGCCTGCCGCCTCCGTCGGCCGGCGCGCCTGCCACTGGCCGCCCCCACCAGCCGGCTGTAGCGCGTGCGCCCACGCACCGCGCGGCCAGCACGCCGGGAGGCCCCCCCTCACCGGCCGGGGACGGTCCCACCCAGCCACCGCCGCGTATCGCTTCACACCCACATGCCATTCACGTTCGTGGGCATGGTGGGTATCGCTGAAACAACCGGTTGGTAGCTCAACCGATCGTCGCCATCACTGATTCACCTCTAGCGAGAACAACCGCACCACAACGGTTTACCAGTTGTTCATTTGCGTAACGTCACCAGCAAACGTAGACGTCCATCGCCATTTGCAAATTCAACGATTGTTGCATGCCTGTGTCAGGTGTCACGACACACTATGTCTGCCCACATACACGCAACAACATGTGCACGCTTCGCGAACACGTGGAAGGTGGCCCCCGTACGTATGCGATGTCCATTGCGCGAACGACTGTCAACCGGCCTCTGTCGCATGTCGCAGATGTGGAACGCAGTGCACCATGCTATCACGGTGAGTGAGAAGAGACGACTACGTCTGACAACACGCGCCACTACATCAACAGACGGCTCATGCTGATCGCCATCCACGGCATACCATACTGCAATCCAGCTCTTATAGGGAGACGACACGTAGCTGAGTGCACAATATTTGGACCGTATGGTTCGCCGTTGTTGGCGCAGTCGTGGTACGGTCACACATGTACCACGATGTATCATTCAGTACATGAGGACCAATGTGCAGTACAGTGTGTGATTTGGACGTACAACATCAGCGGACAGTTGACACAAGCCGTACCACAACGTAGGCTGTGCTTCGCCATGCGAATGCCAATGAACAACTGCGAAGGGCATTGAGCATGTACGTCCTGCTGCCATCCGCATTACAGTGTATAGCTGCAAGGTGTTTAACATGAAGCGATACTCTGGGGACCGGGCAGTGCGGGTAGCAAACTATATTGCGGGGGTTGCAGTTAGGCAACACTACACTAATTTAACGCGTCGTATGACAATTACAGAGCAGGTTAAGGCCCAACGTGTGTTGGGTTAAGGCCCAACGTGTGTTGGGTTAAGGCCCAACGTGTGTTGGGTTAAGGCCCAACGTGTGTTGGGTTAAGGCCCAACGTGTGTTGGGTTAAGGCCCAACGTGTGTTGGGTTAAGGCCCAACGTGTGTTGGGTTAAGGCCCAACGTGTGTTGGGTTAAGGCCCAACGTGTGTTGGGTTAAGGCCCAACGTGTGTTGGGTTAAGGCCCAACGTGTGTTGGGTTAAGGCCCAACGTGTGTTGGGTTAAGGCCCAACGTGTGTTGGGTTAAGGCCCAACGTGTGTTGGGTTAAGGCCCAACGTGTGTTGGGTTAAGGCCCAACGTGTGTTGGGTTAAGGCCCAACGTGTGTTGGGTTAAGGCCCAACGTGTGTTGGGTTAAGGCCCAACGTGTGTTGGGTTAAGGCCCAACGTGTGTTGGGTTAAGGCCCAACGTGTGTTGGGTTAAGGCCCAACGTGTGTTGGGTTAAGGCCCAACGTGTGTTGGGTTAAGGCCCAACGCGTGTTGGGTTAAGGCCCAACGCGGGTTAGGTTAAGGCGCAACGCGGGTTAGGTTAAGGCGCAACGCGGGTTAGGTTAAGGCGCAACGCGGGTTAGGTTAAGGCGCAACGCGGGTTAGGTTAAGGCGCAACGCGGGTTAGGTTAAGGCGCAACGCGGGTTAGGTTAAGGCGCAACGCGGGTTAGGTTAAGGCGCAACGCGGGTTACGTTAAGGCGCAACGCGGGTTACGTTAAGGCGCAACGCGGGTTACGTTAAGGCGCAACGCGGGTTACGTTAAGGCGCAATATAGGTTAGGTTAAGGCGCAATATAGGTTAGGTTAAGGCGCAATATAGGTTAGGTTAAGGCGCAATACGGGTTAGGTTAAGGCGCAATACGGGTTAGGTTAAGGCGCAATACGGGTTAGGTTAAGGCGCAATACGGGTTAGGTTAAGGCACAATACGGGTTAGGTTAAGGCACAATACGGGTTAGGTTAAGGCACAATACGGGTTAGGTTAAGGCACAATACGGGTTAGGTTAAGGCACAATACGGGTTAGGTTAAGGCACAATACGGGTTAGGTTAAGGCACAATACGGGTTAGGTTAAGGCACAATACGGGTTAGGTTAAGGCACAATACGGGTTAGGTTAAGGCACAATACGGGTTAGGTTAAGGCACAATACGGGTTAGGTTAAGGCACAATACGGGTTAGGTTAAGGCACAATACGGGTTAGGTTAAGGCACAATACGGGTTAGGTTAAGGTACAATACGGGTTAGGTTAAGGTACAATACGGGTTAGGTTAAGGTACAATACGGGTTAGGTTAAGGTACAATACGGGTTAGGTTAAGGTACAATACGGGTTAGGTTAAGGTACAATACGGGTTAGGTTAAGGTACAATACGGGT
>NW_025726099.1:67500-72500 GCF_021461395.2 Schistocerca americana
ATTGCTCAATCTCGTGCGGCTAGAAGCCGCCTGTCCCTCTAAGAAGAAAAGTAATCGCTGACAGCACGAAGGATGTCACGCGACTAGTTAGCAGGCTAGAGTCTCGTTCGTTATCGGAATTAACCAGACAAATCGCTCCACCAACTAAGAACGGCCATGCACCACCACCCACCGAATCAAGAAAGAGCTATCAATCTGTCAATCCTTCCGGTGTCCGGGCCTGGTGAGGTTTCCCGTGTTGAGTCAAATTAAGCCGCAGGCTCCACTCCTGGTGGTGCCCTTCCGTCAATTCCTTTAAGTTTCAGCTTTGCAACCATACTTCCCCCGGAACCCAAAAGCTTTGGTTTCCCGGAGGCTGCCCGCCGAGTCATCGGAGGAACTGCGGCGGATCGCTGGCTGGCATCGTTTATGGTTAGAACTAGGGCGGTATCTGATCGCCTTCGAACCTCTAACTTTCGTTCTTGATTAATGAAAACATACTTGGCAAATGCTTTCGCTTCTGTTCGTCTTGCGACGATCCAAGAATTTCACCTCTAACGTCGCAATACGAATGCCCCCGCCTGTCCCTATTAATCATTACCTCGGGTTCCGAAAACCAACAAAATAGAACCGAGGTCCTATTCCATTATTCCATGCACACAGTATTCAGGCGGGCTTGCCTGCTTTAAGCACTCTAATTTGTTCAAAGTAAACGTGCCGGCCCACCGAGACACTCACTCAAGAGCACCCTGGTAGGATTGCAACGGGGTCCGCCTCGGGACGCACGAGCACGCACGAGGCGCGTCGCACGCCTTCAGCTCGCCCCACCGGCAGGACGTCCCACGATACATGCCAGTTAAACACCGACGGGCGGTGAACCAACAGCGTGGGACACAAATCCAACTACGAGCTTTTTAACCGCAACAACTTTAATATACGCTATTGGAGCTGGAATTACCGCGGCTGCTGGCACCAGACTTGCCCTCCAATAGATACTCGTTAAAGGATTTAAAGTGTACTCATTCCGATTACGGGGCCTCGGATGAGTCCCGTATCGTTATTTTTCGTCACTACCTCCCCGTGCCGGGAGTGGGTAATTTGCGCGCCTGCTGCCTTCCTTGGATGTGGTAGCCGTTTCTCAGGCTCCCTCTCCGGAATCGAACCCTGATTCCCCGTTACCCGTTACAACCATGGTAGGCGCAGAACCTACCATCGACAGTTGATAAGGCAGACATTTGAAAGATGCGTCGCCGGTACGAGGACCGTGCGATCAGCCCAAAGTTATTCAGAGTCACCAAGGCAAACGGACCGGACGAGCCGACCGATTGGTTTTGATCTAATAAAAGCGTCCCTTCCATCTCTGGTCGGGACTCTGTTTGCATGTATTAGCTCTAGAATTACCACAGTTATCCAAGTAACGTGGGTACGATCTAAGGAACCATAACTGATTTAATGAGCCATTCGCGGTTTCACCTTAATGCGGCTTGTACTGAGACATGCATGGCTTAATCTTTGAGACAAGCATATGACTACTGGCAGGATCAACCAGGGAGCTGCGTCAACTAGAGCTGAGCAGCCGGCCGCCCGGGAGTGTGTCCCGGGGGCCCGCGCGAACACGCAAGCGTCCGCTCAATTATTCTGCAAACAGGAGGAGGCTGAGCTCCCCTGCACAATACACCTCGAAACCCTCTCAGGTCCCGGCGGCGCGCAGCGCCGTCCTAAGTACTTGGTCGGGTTCGAGAGAGGCGCAATCGCCCGGAGTTTGGCGAGTAGACGCTTTAGGTGCGACCACCCGTGCTCCCAACTGAGCTTGCCGCTGCCGACAGAGGCCCGGGAGCGTGCTGTCGTGGCATTGCCGGCGGGAGACAACACGCGCCACCTACGGTGGCCGGCAGCTCCAACGCCAGCGCCACAGAAGGACAAAAGCCCCACTTGGGTGCCGAAGCGAACGCGCCAACACGTCCGCACAGCTGCGATACAAACCACCTGCGAGAACCGCAGAGGCGACCGAGCAGCAGACGGCGTCGCGGCGCCGAGCGCCGGGCGGCGGCGCATCCTCAGCGCACACAGTCCTCAATCGGACCAGCACACTGCAGATGTCCACCGCGCTTCGCACCGGGCCCGCGAGGACCTACTTTGGCCGCACGGCGCCGCGTGCAGGGTGCGCCGGCGCGCAGCTGCGCCGCCTGCCGCCTCCGTCGGCCGGCGCGCCTGCCACTGGCCGCCCCCACCAGCCGGCTGTAGCGCGTGCGCCCACGCACCGCGCGGCCAGCACGCCGGGAGGCCCCCCCTCACCGGCCGGGGACGGTCCCACCCAGCCACCGCCGCGTATCGCTTCACACCCACATGCCATTCACGTTCGTGGGCATGGTGGGTATCGCTGAAACAACCGGTTGGTAGCTCAACCGATCGTCGCCATCACTGATTCACCTCTAGCGAGAACAACCGCACCACAACGGTTTACCAGTTGTTCATTTGCGTAACGTCACCAGCAAACGTAGACGTCCATCGCCATTTGCAAATTCAACGATTGTTGCATGCCTGTGTCAGGTGTCACGACACACTATGTCTGCCCACATACACGCAACAACATGTGCACGCTTCGCGAACACGTGGAAGGTGGCCCCCGTACGTATGCGATGTCCATTGCGCGAACGACTGTCAACCGGCCTCTGTCGCATGTCGCAGATGTGGAACGCAGTGCACCATGCTATCACGGTGAGTGAGAAGAGACGACTACGTCTGACAACACGCGCCACTACATCAACAGACGGCTCATGCTGATCGCCATCCACGGCATACCATACTGCAATCCAGCTCTTATAGGGAGACGACACGTAGCTGAGTGCACAATATTTGGACCGTATGGTTCGCCGTTGTTGGCGCAGTCGTGGTACGGTCACACATGTACCACGATGTATCATTCAGTACATGAGGACCAATGTGCAGTACAGTGTGTGATTTGGACGTACAACATCAGCGGACAGTTGACACAAGCCGTACCACAACGTAGGCTGTGCTTCGCCATGCGAATGCCAATGAACAACTGCGAAGGGCATTGAGCATGTACGTCCTGCTGCCATCCGCATTACAGTGTATAGCTGCAAGGTGTTTAACATGAAGCGATACTCTGGGGACCGGGCAGTGCGGGTAGCAAACTATATTGCGGGGGTTGCAGTTAGGCAACACTACACTAATTTAACGCGTCGTATGACAATTACAGAGCAGGTTAAGGCCCAACGTGTGTTGGGTTAAGGCCCAACGTGTGTTGGGTTAAGGCCCAACGTGTGTTGGGTTAAGGCCCAACGTGTGTTGGGTTAAGGCCCAACGTGTGTTGGGTTAAGGCCCAACGTGTGTTGGGTTAAGGCCCAACGTGTGTTGGGTTAAGGCCCAACGTGTGTTGGGTTAAGGCCCAACGTGTGTTGGGTTAAGGCCCAACGTGTGTTGGGTTAAGGCCCAACGTGTGTTGGGTTAAGGCCCAACGTGTGTTGGGTTAAGGCCCAACGTGTGTTGGGTTAAGGCCCAACGTGTGTTGGGTTAAGGCCCAACGTGTGTTGGGTTAAGGCCCAACGTGTGTTGGGTTAAGGCCCAACGTGTGTTGGGTTAAGGCCCAACGTGTGTTGGGTTAAGGCCCAACGTGTGTTGGGTTAAGGCCCAACGTGTGTTGGGTTAAGGCCCAACGCGTGTTGGGTTAAGGCCCAACGCGTGTTGGGTTAAGGCCCAACGCGGGTTGGGTTAAGGCGCAACGCGGGTTGGGTTAAGGCGCAACGCGGGTTGGGTTAAGGCGCAACGCGGGTTAGGTTAAGGCGCAACGCGGGTTAGGTTAAGGCGCAACGCGGGTTAGGTTAAGGCGCAACGCGGGTTAGGTTAAGGCGCAACGCGGGTTACGTTAAGGCGCAACGCGGGTTACGTTAAGGCGCAACGCGGGTTACGTTAAGGCGCAACGCGGGTTACGTTAAGGCGCAATATAGGTTAGGTTAAGGCGCAATATAGGTTAGGTTAAGGCGCAATATAGGTTAGGTTAAGGCGCAATACGGGTTAGGTTAAGGCGCAATACGGGTTAGGTTAAGGCGCAATACGGGTTAGGTTAAGGCGCAATACGGGTTAGGTTAAGGCGCAATACGGGTTAGGTTAAGGCACAATACGGGTTAGGTTAAGGCACAATACGGGTTAGGTTAAGGCACAATACGGGTTAGGTTAAGGCACAATACGGGTTAGGTTAAGGCACAATACGGGTTAGGTTAAGGCACAATACGGGTTAGGTTAAGGCACAATACGGGTTAGGTTAAGGCACAATACGGGTTAGGTTAAGGCACAATACGGGTTAGGTTAAGGCACAATACGGGTTAGGTTAGGGCACAATACGGGTTAGGTTAAGGCACAATACGGGTTAGGTTAAGGCACAATACGGGTTAGGTTAAGGCACAATACGGGTTAGGTTAAGGTACAATACGGGTTAGGTTAAGGTACAATACGGGTTAGGTTAAGGTACAATACGGGTTAGGTTAAGGTACAATACGGGTTAGGTTAAGGTACAATACGGGTTAGGTTAAGGTACAATACGGGTTAGGTTAAGGTACAATACGGGTTAGGTTAAGGTACAATACGGGTTAGGTTAAGGTACACATTGTTGTAAGGAAAGGTGTTTTGGGGGGGGGGGGGGGGCCGGTTTGTTGATTGTGATTATCGTAAGTAAATGACTGCGGCATCATCTGATTTGCCACGTCAGGGTGCACCTTTGGCTCATAACAGGCGGCGCTCTGATTCCATGCTTGTGGCAGACCTGTGTCTTTCATTCCTGCCATTGTTTGTGTGGTGTGACAGGAGGCAGTATTGTGATGTTGGGTGCACCCCTGTGTAGGACATGTGTGGGTGTTGGTGGCTTAGCTGAGCAATGGTGGTTGTCGGAAGGGTGAGATATTCTGTTTTGTGAGTGGACCTCCCGGTCTGGTTATGATAGTGTGGATTGTCTAATGTGGCAGAGAGGATGCACTGGGTGTTGTTCCATGCTGGTGCTTACA
>NW_025726099.1:77500-87500 GCF_021461395.2 Schistocerca americana
AGGGACGCCAAGTACAGCGAACCGGCGGCCCTCCGCGCCTGAGTCATCGCCAGATCCAGGATAAAGGTGTTATGAAGCATCCCATCCTGAGGGATGAAAGCCCGCTGACGACCATCCAAAGTGCAGAAGCGCATAAGGCGGCCAACCAGAACCTTGTGGAAGGCTCTGGTTAGCACCGAGCACACTGTAATCGGACGGAAGTCAGCAGGGGATGCTGCGGCGGTCCTCTTGGGGAGCAGGGTGGTCCTGGCCTGAAGGAGACGGGATGGAAGGGAACGGGAAAGGAGAAGGATATTCAGGATTTTAAGTAAAACCTCCCGGGGAAGGCGACGTAATTGGGCCGGTGTAAGACCATCCGGGCCTGCAGCGGAGCTTCGAGGTGGTAGGGCAGTAGCCGCTTCTTCCGCAGTGATGGGAGCCCATAGTTTGTAGAAGGGTACCATCTTTGAGAACGGCAACAGCCTGTCGGACAGGCCCTCACCCCGGGGGGAGGCCGAGACCTGACACGAGGTGGGGCAAAGAGGTCTGTCCAATACTCAATCAGCCCCGGGATGGACGGGGGCTGATGCAGAAGAGTGCCCTCAAGGAGCCCGTTGATACAACCGTGCCGGATTTTTTCTTGAAGGCACCGCTGGGACCACCTGCATATTCCCACCTTCGTCGAGCACGCTTCCGCTCTGGATGCTGTTGAATCCGTATGTTTGCAGCTTGATGGACAGCTGGTTTCCATGCTCCCTAACTCATCCAAAGCAGGTAGCAACAATTTGCTCGGATAGTGTCCCCGGCTAGTGGTAGGACCAAGAGCCAGAAGAGCGTCAAGAGAGCGAAATCGGCGGCCCGATGGAGGGAGTTCAGAAACAAAGGACCAGATGGCAAGGTCAACGCTATCCCCCTGAGGTGGAACGTGTGGTACAGGGGATCCATCACCAGGCTCAGCCGCAGCGTCATGAGAACCATGAGCACTACTGGGGAGCTCGGCGACAAACCTTGCCACCATGTCCCGATAGGACTTCGTCCTACGCTGGCACTTGATGGACTCCAGCGTTCGAGCAGGAAGAGAGTCATAGTTACTCCCGCCGTTTACCCGCGCTTGCTTGAATTTCTTCACGTTGACATTCAGAGCACTGGGCAGAAATCACATTGCGTCAAACACCCGCTAGGGCCATCGCAATGCTTTGTTTTAATTAGACAGTCGGATTCCCCCAGTCCGTGCCAGTTCTGAGTTTGATCGTTGAAATGGCGGCCGAAGAGAATCCGCGCACCCCGCGCGCCCCCGGAGGAGCAACGCTAAGGCGGACGCGGCCTCTCGCAGCAAGGAAGATCCGTGGGAGGCCAAGGCACGGGACCGAGCTACGGATCCTGCACGCAGGTTGAAGCACCGGGGCACGAACGCCGCGCAGGCGCGCGCATCCTGCACCCGCCGGCCAGCACGAGGCCAACCAACGGCGAGAGCAGACCACGCCCCTCGCTAAAACGCCCGCGCTTACCGGCACCCCTACGGCACTCACCTCGCCCAGGCCCGGCACGTTAGCGCTGACCCACTTCCCGACCAAGCCCGACACGCCCCCGATCCTCAGAGCCAATCCTTATCCCGAAGTTACGGATCCAATTTGCCGACTTCCTTACCTACATTATTCTATCGACTAGAGGCTCTTCACCTTGGAGACCTGCTGCGGATATGGGTACGAACCGGCGCGACACCTCCACCGTGGCCCTCTCCCGGATTTTCAAGGTCCGAGGGGAAGATCGGGACACCGCCGCAACTGCGGTGCTCTTCGCGTTCCAAACCCTATCTCCCTGCTAGAGGATTCCAGGGAACTCGAACGCTCATGCAGAAAAGAAAACTCTTCCCCGATCTCCCGACGGCGTCTCCGGGTCCTTTTGGGTTACCCCGACGAGCATCTCTAAAAGAGGGGCCCGACTTGTATCGGTTCCGCTGCCGGGTTCCGGAATAGGAACCGGATTCCCTTTCGCCCAACGGGGGCCAGCACAAAGTGCATCATGCTATGACGGCCCCCATCAACATCGGATTTCTCCTAGGGCTTAGGATCGACTGACTCGTGTGCAACGGCTGTTCACACGAAACCCTTCTCCGCGTCAGCCCTCCAGGGCCTCTCGCTGGAGTTATTTGCTACTACCACCAAGATCTGCACCGACGGCGGCTCCAGGCAGGCTCACGCCCAGACCCTTCTGCGCCCACCGCCGCGACCCTCCTACCTCGTCAGGGCTTCGCGGCCGGCCGCAAGGACAGGCCATGACTGCCAGACTGACGGCCGAGTATAGGCACGACGCTTCAGCGGCCATCCATTTTCAGGGCTAGCTTGCTTCGGCAGGTGAGTTGTCTACACACCTCCTTAGCGGATTCCGACTTCCATGGCCACCGTCCTGCTGTCTTAAGCAACCAACGCCTTTCATGGTTTCCCATGAGCGTCGATTCGGGCGCCTTAACTCGGCGTTTGGTTCATCCCACAGCGCCAGTTCTGCCTTACCAAAAGTGGCCCACTTGGCACTCCGATCCGAGTCGTTTGCTCGCGGCTTCAGCATATCAAGCAAGCCGGAGATCTCACCCATTTAAAGTTTGAGAATAGGTTGAGGTCGTTTCGGCCCCAAGGCCTCTAATCATTCGCTTTACCGAGTTGAGACTCGTACGAGCACCAGCTATCCTGAGGGAAACTTCGGAGGGAACCAGCTACTAGATGGTTCGATTAGTCTTTCGCCCCTATACCCAGCTCCGACGATCGATTTGCCACGTCAGAATCGCTACGGACCTCCATCAGGGTTTTCCCCTGACTTCGTCCTGGCCAGAGCATAGTTCACCATCTTTCGGGTCCCAACGTGTACGCTCTAGGTGCGCCTCACCTCGCAATGAGGACGAGACGCCCCGGGAGTGCGGAGGCCGCCGCCCCGTGAAGGGCGGGGAAGCCCCCATCCTCCCTCGGCCCGCGCAAGGCGAGGACCTTCACTTTCATTACGCCCTTTAGGTTTCGTAACAGGCCCAATGACTCGCGCACATGTTAGACTCCTTGGTCCGTGTTTCAAGACGGGTCGTGAAATTGTCCAAAGCTGAAAGCGCCGCTGACGGGAGCGATTATTCCGCCCGAGAGCATCCCGAGCCAACAGCGGCGCGGGTCCGGGGCCGGGCCAGGTAGGTCCGTCATCCGGGAAGAACCGCGCGCGCTTGCCCGGGAGCCCGAGGCGCCCCAAAGGGGCGAATCGACTCCTCCAGATATACCGCCGGGCAGCCAGCCAGGACACCGGGGCTCTGCCCAACAGACGCGAACCGAGGCCCGCGGAAGGACAGGCTGCGCACCCGGGCCGTAGGCCGGCACCCAGCGGGTCGCGACGTCCTACTAGGGGAGAAGTGCGGCCCACCGCACACCGGAACGGCCCCACCCCGCGGCGAGTGGAAAGGCAACCGGACACGACCCCGCCGCGGATTGCTCCGCGCGGGCGGGCAGGCCCATCTGCCGAGGGCGGAGGCCAGTGGCCGGATGGGCGTGAATCTCACCCGTTCGACCTTTCGGACTTCTCACGTTTACCCCAGAACGGTTTCACGTACTTTTGAACTCTCTCTTCAAAGTTCTTTTCAACTTTCCCTCACGGTACTTGTTCGCTATCGGTCTCGTGGTCATATTTAGTCTCAGATGGAGTTTACCACCCACTTGGAGCTGCACTCTCAAGCAACCCGACTCGAAGGAGAGGTCCCGCCGACGCTCGCAACCGGCCGCTACGGGCCTGGCACCCTCTACGGGCCGTGGCCTCATTCAAGTTGGACTTGGGCTCGGCGGCGAGGCGTCGGGGTAGTGGACCCTCCCCAAACACCACATGCCACGACAGGCGGCAGCCTGCGGGGTTCGGTGCTGGACTCTTCCCTGTTCGCTCGCCGCTACTGGGGGAATCCTTGTTAGTATCTTTTCCTCCGCCTTAGTAATATGCTTAAATTCAGCGGGTAGTCTCGCCTGCTCTGAGGTCGTTGTACGAGGTGTCGCACGCCACACCGCCAGCCGGCTGTGCACGCTACCGAGTAAGTACCGGTATGCGAACCGCCAGGCGACGGGCGCGCATCGCACGTTTAAGGAAGGCGCGGCCGGCCCCACAGGCGGCCGCGAACGCTCCCAGGTCTGCGAAGCGGGGCAAACGCCGCGCGCTTCAGTATACGTAGCCGACCCTCAGCCAGACGTGGCCCGGGAACGGAATCCATTGGACCGCAATGTGCGTTCGAAACGTCGATGTTCATGTGTCCTGCAGTTCACATGTCGACGCGCAATTTGCTGCGTTCTTCATCGACCCACGAGCCGAGTGATCCACCGTCCTGGGTGATCTTTTCTTAGTTTCCACTGTCTCTTTCAAGACAGTTGCATAGGCGGGACGTAGGCGTGTGGCGGCCCCTGTTCAAGCGTTCTGTGTCCAACAGCCTCACGGCCGATGGGCGTCGTACGGCTCCACACCGGAGCGGACAGGCAGTCGGGCGAACGTCATTCAAAACCGGCGCCAGGCGCCAGGTGCCGCAGGCCAGCCGCTCCAGCGCTTCAGCGCTCGTACCACACAACAATTGGCGTTAGTTTTGAGAAGCACGCGTGGTTCCGCACGCGGCGCACGGCTACTGCGAGCCGTACAGGTAGCGTGTTGCGCGACACGACACGCACATCGAAAGACATGCAGTCTAGTCGGTAATGATCCTCCGCAGGTTCACCTACGGAAACCTTGTTACGACTTTTACTTCCTCTAAATGATCAAGTTTGGTCATCTTTCCGGTAGCATCGGCAACGACAGAGTCAATGCCGCGTACCAGTCCGAAGACCTCACTAAATCATTCAATCGGTAGTAGCGACGGGCGGTGTGTACAAAGGGCAGGGACGTAATCAACGCGAGCTTATGACTCGCGCTTACTGGGAATTCCTCGTTCATGGGGAACAATTGCAAGCCCCAATCCCTAGCACGAAGGAGGTTCAGCGGGTTACCCCGACCTTTCGGCCTAGGAAGACACGCTGATACCTTCAGTGTAGCGCGCGTGCGGCCCAGAACATCTAAGGGCATCACAGACCTGTTATTGCTCAATCTCGTGCGGCTAGAAGCCGCCTGTCCCTCTAAGAAGAAAAGTAATTCGCTGACAGCACGAAGGATGTCACGCGACTAGTTAGCAGGCTAGAGTCTCGTTCGTTATCGGAATTAACCAGACAAATCGCTCCACCAACTAAGAACGGCCATGCACCACCACCCACCGAATCAAGAAAGAGCTATCAATCTGTCAATCCTTCCGGTGTCCGGGCCTGGTGAGGTTTCCCGTGTTGAGTCAAATTAAGCCGCAGGCTCCACTCCTGGTGGTGCCCTTCCGTACAATTCCTTTAAGTTTCAGCTTTGCAACCATACTTCCCCCGGAACCCAAAAGCTTTGGTTTCCCGGAGGCTGCCCGCCGAGTCATCGGAGGAACTGCGGCGGATCGCTGGCTGGCATCGTTTATGGTTAGAACTAGGGCGGTATCTGATCGCCTTCGAACCTCTAACTTTCGTTCTTGATTAATGAAAACATACTTGGCAAAATGCTTTCGCTTCTGTTCGTCTTGCGACGATCCAAGAATTTCACCTCTATACGTCGCAATACGAATGCCCCCGCCTGTCCCTATTAATCATTACCTCGGGTTCCGAAAACCAAACAAAATAGAACCGAGGTCCTATTCCATTATTCCATGCACACAGTATTCAGGCGGGCTTGCCTGCTTTAAGCACTCTAATTTGTTCAAAGTAAACGTGCGGCCCACCGAGACACTCACTCAAGAGCACCCTGGTAGGATTGCAACGGGGTCCGCCTCGGGACGCACGAGCACGCACGAGGCGCGTCGCACGCCTTCAGCTCGCCCCACCGTACGAGCTTTTTAACCGCAACAACTTTAATATACGCTATTGGAGCTGGAATTACCGCGGCTGCTGGCACCAGACTTGCCCTCCAATAGATACTCGTTAAAGGATTTAAAGTGTACTCATTCCGATTACGGGGCCTCGGATGAGTCCCGTATCGTTATTTTTCGTCACTACCTCCCCGTGCCGGGAGTGGGTAATTTGCGCGCCTGCTGCCTTCCTTGGATGTGGTAGCCGTTTCTCAGGCTCCCTCTCCGGAATCGAACCCTGATTCCCCGTTACCCGTTACAACCATGGTAGGCGCAGAACCTACCATCGACAGTTGATAAGGCAGACATTTGAAAGATGCGTCGCCGGTACGAGGACCGTGCGATCAGCCCAAAGTTATTCAGAGTCACCAAGGCAAACGGACCGGACGAGCCGACCGATTGGTTTTGATCTAATAAAAGCGTCCCTTCCATCTCTGGTCGGGACTCTGTTTGCATGTATTAGCTCTAGAATTACCACAGTTATCCAAGTAACGTGGGTACGATCTAAGGAACCATAACTGATTTAATGAGCCATTCGCGGTTTCACCTTAATGCGGCTTGTACTGAGACATGCATGGCTTAATCTTTGAGACAAGCATATGACTACTGGCAGGATCAACCAGGGAGCTGCGTCAACTAGAGCTGAGCAGCCGGCCGCCCGGGAGTGTGTCCCGGGGGCCCGCGCGAACACGCAAGCGTCCGCTCAATTATTCTGCAAACAGGAGGAGGCTGAGCTCCCCTGCACAATACACCTCGAAACCCTCTCAGGTCCCGGCGGCGCGCAGCGCCGTCCTAAGTACTTGGTCGGGTTCGAGAGAGGCGCAATCGCCCGGAGTTTGGCGAGTAGACGCTTTAGGTGCGACCACCCGTGCTCCCAACTGAGCTTGCCGCTGCCGACAGAGGCCCGGGAGCGTGCTGTCGTGGCATTGCCGGCGGGAGACAACACGCGCCACCTACGGTGGCCGGCAGCTCCAACGCCAGCGCCACAGAAGGACAAAAGCCCCACTTGGGTGCCGAAGCGAACGCGCCAACACGTCCGCACAGCTGCGATACAAACCACCTGCGAGAACCGCAGAGGCGACCGAGCAGCAGACGGCGTCGCGGCGCCGAGCGCCGGGCGGCGGCGCATCCTCAGCGCACACAGTCCTCAATCGGACCAGCACACTGCAGATGTCCACCGCGCTTCGCACCGGGCCCGCGAGGACCTACTTTGGCCGCACGGCGCCGCGTGCAGGGTGCGCCGGCGCGCAGCTGCGCCGCCTGCCGCCTCCGTCGGCCGGCGCGCCTGCCACTGGCCGCCCCCACCAGCCGGCTGTAGCGCGTGCGCCCACGCACCGCGCGGCCAGCACGCCGGGAGGCCCCCCCTCACCGGCCGGGGACGGTCCCACCCAGCCACCGCCGCGTATCGCTTCACACCCACATGCCATTCACGTTCGTGGGCATGGTGGGTATCGCTGAAACAACCGGTTGGTAGCTCAACCGATCGTCGCCATCACTGATTCACCTCTAGCGAGAACAACCGCACCACAACGGTTTACCAGTTGTTCATTTGCGTAACGTCACCAGCAAACGTAGACGTCCATCGCCATTTGCAAATTCAACGATTGTTGCATGCCTGTGTCAGGTGTCACGACACACTATGTCTGCCCACATACACGCAACAACATGTGCACGCTTCGCGAACACGTGGAAGGTGGCCCCCGTACGTATGCGATGTCCATTGCGCGAACGACTGTCAACCGGCCTCTGTCGCATGTCGCAGATGTGGAACGCAGTGCACCATGCTATCACGGTGAGTGAGAAGAGACGACTACGTCTGACAACACGCGCCACTACATCAACAGACGGCTCATGCTGATCGCCATCCACGGCATACCATACTGCAATCCAGCTCTTATAGGGAGACGACACGTAGCTGAGTGCACAATATTTGGACCGTATGGTTCGCCGTTGTTGGCGCAGTCGTGGTACGGTCACACATGTACCACGATGTATCATTCAGTACATGAGGACCAATGTGCAGTACAGTGTGTGATTTGGACGTACAACATCAGCGGACAGTTGACACAAGCCGTACCACAACGTAGGCTGTGCTTCGCCATGCGAATGCCAATGAACAACTGCGAAGGGCATTGAGCATGTACGTCCTGCTGCCATCCGCATTACAGTGTATAGCTGCAAGGTGTTTAACATGAAGCGATACTCTGGGGACCGGGCAGTGCGGGTAGCAAACTATATTGCGGGGGTTGCAGTTAGGCAACACTACACTAATTTAACGCGTCGTATGACAATTACAGAGCAGGTTAAGGCCCAACGTGTGTTGGGTTAAGGCCCAACGTGTGTTGGGTTAAGGCCCAACGTGTGTTGGGTTAAGGCCCAACGTGTGTTGGGTTAAGGCCCAACGTGTGTTGGGTTAAGGCCCAACGTGTGTTGGGTTAAGGCCCAACGTGTGTTGGGTTAAGGCCCAACGTGTGTTGGGTTAAGGCCCAACGTGTGTTGGGTTAAGGCCCAACGTGTGTTGGGTTAAGGCCCAACGTGTGTTGGGTTAAGGCCCAACGTGTGTTGGGTTAAGGCCCAACGTGTGTTGGGTTAAGGCCCAACGTGTGTTGGGTTAAGGCCCAACGTGTGTTGGGTTAAGGCCCAACGTGTGTTGGGTTAAGGCCCAACGTGTGTTGGGTTAAGGCCCAACGTGTGTTGGGTTAAGGCCCAACGTGTGTTGGGTTAAGGCCCAACGTGTGTTGGGTTAAGGCCCAACGTGTGTTGGGTTAAGGCCCAACGTGTGTTGGGTTAAGGCCCAACGTGTGTTGGGTTAAGGCCCAACGTGTGTTGGGTTAAGGCCCAACGCGGGTTGGGTTAAGGCGCAACGCGGGTTAGGTTAAGGCGCAACGCGGGTTAGGTTAAGGCGCAACGCGGGTTAGGTTAAGGCGCAACGCGGGTTAGGTTAAGGCGCAACGCGGGTTAGGTTAAGGCGCAACGCGGGTTAGGTTAAGGCGCAACGCGGGTTAGGTTAAGGCGCAACGCGGGTTACGTTAAGGCGCAACGCGGGTTACGTTAAGGCGCAACGCGGGTTACGTTAAGGCGCAACGCGGGTTACGTTAAGGCGCAATATAGGTTAGGTTAAGGCGCAATATAGGTTAGGTTAAGGCGCAATATAGGTTAGTTAAGGCGCAATACGGGTTAGGTTAAGGCGCAATACGGGTTAGGTTAAGGCGCAATACGGGTTAGGTTAAGGCGCAATACGGGTTAGGTTAAGGCACAATACGGGTTAGGACTTAAGGCACAATACGGGTTAGGTTAAGGCACAATACGGGTTAGGTTAAGGCACAATACGGGTTAGGTTAAGGCACAATACGGGTTAGGTTAAGGCACAAATACGGGTTAGGTTAAGGCACAATACGGGTTAGGTTAAGGCACAATACGGGTTAGGTTAAGGGCACAATACGGGTTAGGTTAAGGCACAATAGCGGTTAGGTTAAGCACAATACGGGTTAGGTTAAGGCACAATACGGGTTAGGTTAAGGTACAATACGGGTTAGGTTAAGGTACAATACGGGTTAGGTTAAGGTACAATACGGGTTAGGTTAAGGTACAATACGGGTTAGGTTAAGGTACAATACGGGTTAGGTTAAGGTACAATACGGGTTAGGTTAAGGTACAATACGGGTTAGGTTAAGGTACAATACGGGTTAGGTTAAGGTACAATACGGGTTAGGTTAAGGTACAATACGGGTTAGGTTAAGGTACACATTGTTGTAAGGAAAGGTGTTTTGGGGGGGGGGGGGGGGCCGGTTTGTTGATTGTGATTATCGTAAGTAAATGACTGCGGCATCATCTGATTTGCCACGTCAGGGTGCACCTTTGGCTCATAACAGGCGGCGCTCTGATTCCATGCTTTGTGGCAGACCTGTGTCTTTCATTCCTGCCATTGTTTGTGTGGTGTGACAGGAGGCAGTATTGTGATGTTGGGTGCACCCCTGTGTAGGACATGTGTGGGTGTTGGTGGCTTAGCTGAGCAATGGTGGTTGTCGGAAGGGTGAGATATTCTGTTTTGTGAGTGGACCTCCGGTCTGGTTATGATAGTGTGGAATGTCTAATGTGGCAGAGAGGGATGCACTG
>NW_025726099.1:92500-100000 GCF_021461395.2 Schistocerca americana
TACAGCCCAATGACTCGCGCACATGTTAGACTCCTTGGTCCGTGTTTCAAGACGGGTCGTGAAATTGTCCAAAGCTGAAGCGCCGCTGACGGGAGCGATTATTCCGCCCGAGAGCATCCCGAGCCAACAGCGGCGCGGGTCCGGGGCCGGGCCAGGTAGGTCCGTCATCCGGGAAGAAACCGCGCGCGCTTGCCGGGAGCCCGAGCGCCCAAAGGGGCGAATCGACTCCTCCAGATATACCGCCGGGCAGCCAGCCAGGACACCGGGGCTCTGCCCAACAGACGCGAACCGAGGCCCGCGGAAGGACAGGCTGCGCACCCGGGCCGTAGGCCGGCACCCAGCGGGTCGCGACGTCCCTACTAGGGGAGAAGTGCGGCCCACCGCACACCGGAACGGCCCCACCCGCGGCGAGTGGAAAGGCAACCGGACACGACCCCCGCCGCGGATTGCTCCGCGCGGGCGGCCGGCCCCATCTGCCGAGGGCGGAGGCCAGTGGCCGGATGGGCGTGAATCTCACCCGTTCGACCTTTCGGACTTCTCACGTTTACCCCAGAACGGTTTCACGTACTTTTGAACTCTCTCTTCAAAGTTCTTTCAACTTTCCCTCACGGTACTTGTTCGCTATCGGTCTCGTGGTCATATTTAGTCTCAGATGGAGTTTACACCCACTTGGAGCTGCACTCTCAAGCAACCCGACTCGAAGGAGAGGTCCCGCCGACGCTCGCACCGGCCGCTACGGGCCTGGCACCCTCTACGGGCCGTGGGGCCTCATTCAAGTTGGACTTGGGCTCGGCGCGAGGCGTCGGGGTAGTGGACCCTCCCAAACACCACATGCCACGACAGGCGGCAGCCTGCGGGGTTCGGTGCTGGACTCTTCCCTGTTCGCTCGCCGCTACTGGGGGAATCCTTGTTAGTTTCTTTTCCTCCGCTTAGTAATATGCTTAAATTCAGCGGGTAGTCTCGCCTGCTCTGAGGTCGTTGTACGAGGTGTCGCACGCCACACCGCCAGCCGGCTGTGCACGCTACCGAGTAAGTACCGGTATGCGAACCGCCAGGCGACGGGCGCGCATCGCACGTTTAAGGAGGCGCGGCCGGCCCCACAGGCGGCCGCGACGCTCCCAGGTCTGCGAAGCGGGGCAAACGCCGCGCGCTTCAGTATACGTAGCCGACCCTCAGCCAGACGTGGCCCGGGAACGGAATCCATGGACCGCAATGTGCGTTCGAAACGTCGATGTTCATGTGTCCTGCAGTTCACATGTCGACGCGCAATTTGCTGCGTTCTTCATCGACCCACGAGCCGAGTGATCCACCGTCCTGGGTGATCTTTTCTTAGTTTCCACTGTCTCTTTCAAGACAGTTGCATAGGCGGGACGTAGGCGTGTGGCGGCCCCTGTTCAAGCGTTCTGTGTCCAACAGCCTCACGGCCGATGGGCGTCGTACGGCTCCACACCGGAGCGGACAGGCAGTCGGGCGAACGTCATTCAAAACCGGCGCCAGGCGCCAGGTGCCGCAGGCCAGCCGCTCCAGCGCTTCAGCGCTCGTACCACACAACATTGGCGTTAGTTTTGAGAAGCACGCGTGGTTCCGCACGCGGCGCACGGCTACTGCGAGCCGTACAGGTAGCGTGTTGCGCGACACGACACGCACATCGAAAGACATGCAGTCTAGTCGGTAATGATCCTTCCGCAGGTTCACCTACGGAAACCTTGTTACGACTTTTACTTCCTCTAAATGATCAAGTTTGGTCATCTTTCCGGTAGCATCGGCAACGACAGAGTCAATGCCGCGTACCAGTCCGAAGACCTCACTAAATCATTCAATCGGTAGTAGCGACGGGCGGTGTGTACAAAGGGCAGGGACGTAATCAACGCGAGCTTATGACTCGCGCTTACTGGGAATTCCTCGTTCATGGGGAACAATTGCAAGCCCCAATCCCTAGCACGAAGGAGGTTCAGCGGGTTACCCCGACCTTTCGGCCTAGGAAGACACGCTGATTCCTTCAGTGTAGCGCGCGTGCGGCCCAGAACATCTAAGGGCATCACAGACCTGTTATTGCTCAATCTCGTGCGGCTAGAAGCCGCCTGTCCCTCTAAGAAGAAAAGTAATCGCTGACAGCACGAAGGATGTCACGCGACTAGTTAGCAGGCTAGAGTCTCGTTCGTTATCGGAATTAACCAGACAAATCGCTCCACCAACTAAGAACGGCCATGCACCACCACCCACCGAATCAAGAAAGAGCTATCAATCTGTCAATCCTTCCGGTGTCCGGGCCTGGTGAGGTTTCCCGTGTTGAGTCAAATTAAGCCGCAGGCTCCACTCCTGGTGGTGCCCTTCCGTCAATTCCTTTAAGTTTCAGCTTTGCAACCATACTTCCCCCGGAACCCAAAAGCTTTGGTTTCCCGGAGGCTGCCCGCCGAGTCATCGGAGGAACTGCGGCGGATCGCTGGCTGGCATCGTTTATGGTTAGAACTAGGGCGGTATCTGATCGCCTTCGAACCTCTAACTTTCGTTCTTGATTAATGAAAACATACTTGGCAAATGCTTTCGCTTCTGTTCGTCTTGCGACGATCCAAGAATTTCACCTCTAACGTCGCAATACGAATGCCCCCGCCTGTCCCTATTAATCATTACCTCGGGTTCCGAAAACCAACAAAATAGAACCGAGGTCCTATTCCATTATTCCATGCACACAGTATTCAGGCGGGCTTGCCTGCTTTAAGCACTCTAATTTGTTCAAAGTAAACGTGCCGGCCCACCGAGACACTCACTCAAGAGCACCCTGGTAGGATTGCAACGGGGTCCGCCTCGGGACGCACGAGCACGCACGAGGCGCGTCGCACGCCTTCAGCTCGCCCCACCGGCAGGACGTCCCACGATACATGCCAGTTAAACACCGACGGGCGGTGAACCAACAGCGTGGGACACAAATCCAACTACGAGCTTTTTAACCGCAACAACTTTAATATACGCTATTGGAGCTGGAATTACCGCGGCTGCTGGCACCACACTTGCCCTCCAATAGATACTCGTTAAAGGATTTAAAGTGTACTCATTCCGATTACGGGGCCTCGGATGAGTCCCGTATCGTTATTTTTCGTCACTACCTCCCCGTGCCGGGAGTGGGTAATTTGCGCGCCTGCTGCCTTCCTTGGATGTGGTAGCCGTTTCTCAGGCTCCCTCTCCGGAATCGAACCCTGATTCCCCGTTACCCGTTACAACCATGGTAGGCGCAGAACCTACCATCGACAGTTGATAAGGCAGACATTTGAAAGATGCGTCGCCGGTACGAGGACCGTGCGATCAGCCCAAAGTTATTCAGAGTCACCAAGGCAAACGGACCGGACGAGCCGACCGATTGGTTTTGATCTAATAAAAGCGTCCCTTCCATCTCTGGTCGGGACTCTGTTTGCATGTATTAGCTCTAGAATTACCACAGTTATCCAAGTAACGTGGGTACGATCTAAGGAACCATAACTGATTTAATGAGCCATTCGCGGTTTCACCTTAATGCGGCTTGTACTGAGACATGCATGGCTTAATCTTTGAGACAAGCATATGACTACTGGCAGGATCAACCAGGGAGCTGCGTCAACTAGAGCTGAGCAGCCGGCCGCCCGGGAGTGTGTCCCGGGGGCCCGCGCGAACACGCAAGCGTCCGCTCAATTATTCTGCAAACAGGAGGAGGCTGAGCTCCCCTGCACAATACACCTCGAAACCCTCTCAGGTCCCGGCGGCGCGCAGCGCCGTCCTAAGTACTTGGTCGGGTTCGAGAGAGGCGCAATCGCCCGGAGTTTGGCGAGTAGACGCTTTAGGTGCGACCACCCGTGCTCCCAACTGAGCTTGCCGCTGCCGACAGAGGCCCGGGAGCGTGCTGTCGTGGCATTGCCGGCGGGAGACAACACGCGCCACCTACGGTGGCCGGCAGCTCCAACGCCAGCGCCACAGAAGGACAAAAGCCCCACTTGGGTGCCGAAGCGAACGCGCCAACACGTCCGCACAGCTGCGATACAAACCACCTGCGAGAACCGCAGAGGCGACCGAGCAGCAGACGGCGTCGCGGCGCCGAGCGCCGGGCGGCGGCGCATCCTCAGCGCACACAGTCCTCAATCGGACCAGCACACTGCAGATGTCCACCGCGCTTCGCACCGGGCCCGCGAGGACCTACTTTGGCCGCACGGCGCCGCGTGCAGGGTGCGCCGGCGCGCAGCTGCGCCGCCTGCCGCCTCCGTCGGCCGGCGCGCCTGCCACTGGCCGCCCCCACCAGCCGGCTGTAGCGCGTGCGCCCACGCACCGCGCGGCCAGCACGCCGGGAGGCCCCCCCTCACCGGCCGGGGACGGTCCCACCCAGCCACCGCCGCGTATCGCTTCACACCCACATGCCATTCACGTTCGTGGGCATGGTGGGTATCGCTGAAACAACCGGTTGGTAGCTCAACCGATCGTCGCCATCACTGATTCACCTCTAGCGAGAACAACCGCACCACAACGGTTTACCAGTTGTTCATTTGCGTAACGTCACCAGCAAACGTAGACGTCCATCGCCATTTGCAAATTCAACGATTGTTGCATGCCTGTGTCAGGTGTCACGACACACTATGTCTGCCCACATACACGCAACAACATGTGCACGCTTCGCGAACACGTGGAAGGTGGCCCCCGTACGTATGCGATGTCCATTGCGCGAACGACTGTCAACCGGCCTCTGTCGCATGTCGCAGATGTGGAACGCAGTGCACCATGCTATCACGGTGAGTGAGAAGAGACGACTACGTCTGACAACACGCGCCACTACATCAACAGACGGCTCATGCTGATCGCCATCCACGGCATACCATACTGCAATCCAGCTCTTATAGGGAGACGACACGTAGCTGAGTGCACAATATTTGGACCGTATGGTTCGCCGTTGTTGGCGCAGTCGTGGTACGGTCACACATGTACCACGATGTATCATTCAGTACATGAGGACCAATGTGCAGTACAGTGTGTGATTTGGACGTACAACATCAGCGGACAGTTGACACAAGCCGTACCACAACGTAGGCTGTGCTTCGCCATGCGAATGCCAATGAACAACTGCGAAGGGCATTGAGCATGTACGTCCTGCTGCCATCCGCATTACAGTGTATAGCTGCAAGGTGTTTAACATGAAGCGATACTCTGGGGACCGGGCAGTGCGGGTAGCAAACTATATTGCGGGGGTTGCAGTTAGGCAACACTACACTAATTTAACGCGTCGTATGACAATTACAGAGCAGGTTAAGGCCCAACGTGTGTTGGGTTAAGGCCCAACGTGTGTTGGGTTAAGGCCCAACGTGTGTTGGGTTAAGGCCCAACGTGTGTTGGGTTAAGGCCCAACGTGTGTTGGGTTAAGGCCCAACGTGTGTTGGGTTAAGGCCCAACGTGTGTTGGGTTAAGGCCCAACGTGTGTTGGGTTAAGGCCCAACGTGTGTTGGGTTAAGGCCCAACGTGTGTTGGGTTAAGGCCCAACGTGTGTTGGGTTAAGGCCCAACGTGTGTTGGGTTAAGGCCCAACGTGTGTTGGGTTAAGGCCCAACGTGTGTTGGGTTAAGGCCCAACGTGTGTTGGGTTAAGGCCCAACGTGTGTTGGGTTAAGGCCCAACGTGTGTTGGGTTAAGGCCCAACGTGTGTTGGGTTAAGGCCCAACGTGTGTTGGGTTAAGGCCCAACGTGTGTTGGGTTAAGGCCCAACGTGTGTTGGGTTAAGGCCCAACGTGTGTTGGGTTAAGGCCCAACGTGTGTTGGGTTAAGGCCCAACGTGTGTTGGGTTAAGGCCCAACGCGGGTTAGGTTAAGGCGCAACGCGGGTTAGGTTAAGGCGCAACGCGGGTTAGGTTAAGGCGCAACGCGGGTTAGGTTAAGGCGCAACGCGGGTTAGGTTAAGGCGCAACGCGGGTTAGGTTAAGGCGCAACGCGGGTTAGGTTAAGGCGCAACGCGGGTTAGGTTAAGGCGCAACGCGGGTTAGGTTAAGGCGCAACGCGGGTTACGTTAAGGCGCAACGCGGGTTACGTTAAGGCGCAACGCGGGTTACGTTAAGGCGCAACGCGGGTTACGTTAAGGCGCAATATAGGTTAGGTTAAGGCGCAATATAGGTTAGGTTAAGGCGCAATATAGGTTAGGTTAAGGCGCAATACGGGTTAGGTTAAGGCGCAATACGGGTTAGGTTAAGGTGCAATACGGGTTAGGTTAAGGCGCAATACGGGTTAGGTTAAGGCGCAATACGGGTTAGGTTAAGGCACAATACGGGTTAGGTTAAGGCACAATACGGGTTAGGTTAAGGCACAATACGGGTTAGGTTAAGGCACAATACGGGTTAGGTTAAGGCACAATACGGGTTAGGTTAAGGCACAATACGGGTTAGGTTAAGGCACAATACGGGTTAGGTTAAGGCACAATACGGGTTAGGTTAAGGCACAATACGGGTTAGGTTAAGGCACAATACGGGTTAGGTTAAGGCACAATACGGGTTAGGTTAAGGCACAATACGGGTTAGGTTAAGGCACAATACGGGTTAGGTTAAGGTACAATACGGGTTAGGTTAAGGTACAATACGGGTTAGGTTAAGGTACAATACGGGTTAGGTTAAGGTACAATACGGGTTAGGTTAAGGTACAATACGGGTTAGGTTAAGGTACAATACGGGTTAGGTTAAGGTACAATACGGGTTAGGTTAAGGTACAATACGGGTTAGGTTAAGGTACACATTGTTGTAAGGAAAGGTGTTTTGGGGGGGGGGGGGGGGGGCCGGTTTGTTGATTGTGATTATCGTAAGTAAATGACTGCGGCATCATCTGATTTGCCACGTCAGGGTGCACCTTTGGCTCATAACAGGCGGCGCTCTGATTCCATGCTTGTGGCAGACCTGTGTCTTTCATTCCTGCCATTGTTTGTGTGGTGTGACAGGAGGCAGTATTGTGATGTTGGGTGCACCCCTGTGTAGGACATGTGTGGGTGTTGGTGGCTTAGCTGAGCAATGGTGGTTGTCGGAAGGGTGAGATATTCTGTTTTGTGAGTGGACCTCCCGGTCTGGTTATGATAGTGTGGATTGTCTAATGTGGCAGAGAGGATGCACTGGGTGTTGTTCCATGCTGGTGCTTACATATTGTCTGTGTGCCTGTTACAGGCAGAGAGTAGTGCGTGATAAGAGTGTCTGGCTGACGTGTGATTGTGAGCAGAGTCTTTCAGCATGTATACGGACAGTTGTATACATTATCTGTATTCTGATGGCTCTATCTATTACTAATCAGCGCCGTGTATACGTTTAATCCGGTTCCAGTCGAAACTATTGTATCTCTGTACATTAGTGACACGGCGAGCCCGCTATGTAGTTACTCGTCTCGGCAGCTTCCACCGGTGTATCGCAAATGATTATAAGGAATCAGTCTAGTCGTCAATACCGATAGTGTGACGTCACATGTCTGGGGTGGGGGACGCTGCGCCCTTCCGGTGGGTCATGGCCTAGGAAGACTCTTCCCACGCAG
>NW_025726099.1:107500-112500 GCF_021461395.2 Schistocerca americana
CAACAGCGTGGGACACAAATCCAACTACGAGCTTTTTAACCGCAACAACTTTAATATACGCTATTGGAGCTGGAATTACCGCGGCTGCTGGCACCAGACTTGCCCTCCAATAGATACTCGTTAAAGGATTTAAAGTGTACTCATTCCGATTACGGGGCCTCGGATGAGTCCCGTATCGTTATTTTTCGTCACTACCTCCCCGTGCCGGGAGTGGGTAATTTGCGCGCCTGCTGCCTTCCTTGGATGTGGTAGCCGTTTCTCAGGCTCCCTCTCCGGAATCGAACCCTGATTCCCCGTTACCCGTTACAACCATGGTAGGCGCAGAACCTACCATCGACAGTTGATAAGGCAGACATTTGAAAGATGCGTCGCCGGTACGAGGACCGTGCGATCAGCCCAAAGTTATTCAGAGTCACCAAGGCAAACGGACCGGACGAGCCGACCGATTGGTTTTGATCTAATAAAAGCGTCCCTTCCATCTCTGGTCGGGACTCTGTTTGCATGTATTAGCTCTAGAATTACCACAGTTATCCAAGTAACGTGGGTACGATCTAAGGAACCATAACTGATTTAATGAGCCATTCGCGGTTTCACCTTAATGCGGCTTGTACTGAGACATGCATGGCTTAATCTTTGAGACAAGCATATGACTACTGGCAGGATCAACCAGGGAGCTGCGTCAACTAGAGCTGAGCAGCCGGCCGCCCGGGAGTGTGTCCCGGGGGCCCGCGCGAACACGCAAGCGTCCGCTCAATTATTCTGCAAACAGGAGGAGGCTGAGCTCCCCTGCACAATACACCTCGAAACCCTCTCAGGTCCCGGCGGCGCGCAGCGCCGTCCTAAGTACTTGGTCGGGTTCGAGAGAGGCGCAATCGCCCGGAGTTTGGCGAGTAGACGCTTTAGGTGCGACCACCCGTGCTCCCAACTGAGCTTGCCGCTGCCGACAGAGGCCCGGGAGCGTGCTGTCGTGGCATTGCCGGCGGGAGACAACACGCGCCACCTACGGTGGCCGGCAGCTCCAACGCCAGCGCCACAGAAGGACAAAAGCCCCACTTGGGTGCCGAAGCGAACGCGCCAACACGTCCGCACAGCTGCGATACAAACCACCTGCGAGAACCGCAGAGGCGACCGAGCAGCAGACGGCGTCGCGGCGCCGAGCGCCGGGCGGCGGCGCATCCTCAGCGCACACAGTCCTCAATCGGACCAGCACACTGCAGATGTCCACCGCGCTTCGCACCGGGCCCGCGAGGACCTACTTTGGCCGCACGGCGCCGCGTGCAGGGTGCGCCGGCGCGCAGCTGCGCCGCCTGCCGCCTCCGTCGGCCGGCGCGCCTGCCACTGGCCGCCCCCACCAGCCGGCTGTAGCGCGTGCGCCCACGCACCGCGCGGCCAGCACGCCGGGAGGCCCCCCCTCACCGGCCGGGGACGGTCCCACCCAGCCACCGCCGCGTATCGCTTCACACCCACATGCCATTCACGTTCGTGGGCATGGTGGGTATCGCTGAAACAACCGGTTGGTAGCTCAACCGATCGTCGCCATCACTGATTCACCTCTAGCGAGAACAACCGCACCACAACGGTTTACCAGTTGTTCATTTGCGTAACGTCACCAGCAAACGTAGACGTCCATCGCCATTTGCAAATTCAACGATTGTTGCATGCCTGTGTCAGGTGTCACGACACACTATGTCTGCCCACATACACGCAACAACATGTGCACGCTTCGCGAACACGTGGAAGGTGGCCCCCGTACGTATGCGATGTCCATTGCGCGAACGACTGTCAACCGGCCTCTGTCGCATGTCGCAGATGTGGAACGCAGTGCACCATGCTATCACGGTGAGTGAGAAGAGACGACTACGTCTGACAACACGCGCCACTACATCAACAGACGGCTCATGCTGATCGCCATCCACGGCATACCATACTGCAATCCAGCTCTTATAGGGAGACGACACGTAGCTGAGTGCACAATATTTGGACCGTATGGTTCGCCGTTGTTGGCGCAGTCGTGGTACGGTCACACATGTACCACGATGTATCATTCAGTACATGAGGACCAATGTGCAGTACAGTGTGTGATTTGGACGTACAACATCAGCGGACAGTTGACACAAGCCGTACCACAACGTAGGCTGTGCTTCGCCATGCGAATGCCAATGAACAACTGCGAAGGGCATTGAGCATGTACGTCCTGCTGCCATCCGCATTACAGTGTATAGCTGCAAGGTGTTTAACATGAAGCGATACTCTGGGGACCGGGCAGTGCGGGTAGCAAACTATATTGCGGGGGTTGCAGTTAGGCAACACTACACTAATTTAACGCGTCGTATGACAATTACAGAGCAGGTTAAGGCCCAACGTGTGTTGGGTTAAGGCCCAACGTGTGTTGGGTTAAGGCCCAACGTGTGTTGGGTTAAGGCCCAACGTGTGTTGGGTTAAGGCCCAACGTGTGTTGGGTTAAGGCCCAACGTGTGTTGGGTTAAGGCCCAACGTGTGTTGGGTTAAGGCCCAACGTGTGTTGGGTTAAGGCCCAACGTGTGTTGGGTTAAGGCCCAACGTGTGTTGGGTTAAGGCCCAACGTGTGTTGGGTTAAGGCCCAACGTGTGTTGGGTTAAGGCCCAACGTGTGTTGGGTTAAGGCCCAACGTGTGTTGGGTTAAGGCCCAACGTGTGTTGGGTTAAGGCCCAACGTGTGTTGGGTTAAGGCCCAACGTGTGTTGGGTTAAGGCCCAACGTGTGTTGGGTTAAGGCCCAACGTGTGTTGGGTTAAGGCCCAACGTGTGTTGGGTTAAGGCCCAACGTGTGTTGGGTTAAGGCCCAACGTGTGTTGGGTTAAGGCCCAACGCGGGTTAGGTTAAGGCGCAACGCGGGTTAGGTTAAGGCGCAACGCGGGTTAGGTTAAGGCGCAACGCGGGTTAGGTTAAGGCGCAACGCGGGTTAGGTTAAGGCGCAACGCGGGTTAGGTTAAGGCGCAACGCGGGTTAGGTTAAGGCGCAACGCGGGTTAGGTTAAGGCGCAACGCGGGTTACGTTAAGGCGCAACGCGGGTTACGTTAAGGCGCAACGCGGGTTACGTTAAGGCGCAACGCGGGTTACGTTAAGGCGCAATATAGGTTAGGTTAAGGCGCAATATAGGTTAGGTTAAGGCGCAATATAGGTTAGGTTAAGGCGCAATACGGGTTAGGTTAAGGCGCAATACGGGTTAGGTTAAGGCGCAATACGGGTTAGGTTAAGGCGCAATACGGGTTAGGTTAAGGCACAATACGGGTTAGGTTAAGGCACAATACGGGTTAGGTTAAGGCACAATACGGGTTAGGTTAAGGCACAATACGGGTTAGGTTAAGGCACAATACGGGTTAGGTTAAGGCACAATACGGGTTAGGTTAAGGCACAATACGGGTTAGGTTAAGGCACAATACGGGTTAGGTTAAGGCACAATACGGGTTAGGTTAAGGCACAATACGGGTTAGGTTAAGGCACAATACGGGTTAGGTTAAGGCACAATACGGGTTAGGTTAAGGCACAATACGGGTTAGGTTAAGGCACAATACGGGTTAGGTTAAGGTACAATACGGGTTAGGTTAAGGTACAATACGGGTTAGGTTAAGGTACAATACGGGTTAGGTTAAGGTACAATACGGGTTAGGTTAAGGTACAATACGGGTTAGGTTAAGGTACAATACGGGTTAGGTTAAGGTACAATACGGGTTAGGTTAAGGTACAATACGGGTTAGGTTAAGGTACAATACGGGTTAGGTTAAGGTACACATTGTTGTAAGGAAAGGTGTTTTGGGGGGGGGGGGGGGGGCCGGTTTGTTGATTGTGATTATCGTAAGTAAATGACTGCGGCATCATCTGATTTGCCACGTCAGGGTGCACCTTTGGCTCATAACAGGCGGCGCTCTGATTCCATGCTTGTGGCAGACCTGTGTCTTTCATTCCTGCCATTGTTTGTGTGGTGTGACAGGAGGCAGTATTGTGATGTTGGGTGCACCCCTGTGTAGGACATGTGTGGGTGTTGGTGGCTTAGCTGAGCAATGGTGGTTGTCGGAAGGGTGAGATATTCTGTTTTGTGAGTGGACCTCCCGGTCTGGTTATGATAGTGTGGATTGTCTAATGTGGCAGAGAGGATGCACTGGGTGTTGTTCCATGCTGGTGCTTACATATTGTCTGTGTGCCTGTTACAGGCAGAGAGTAGTGCGTGATAAGAGTGTCTGGCTGACGTGTGATTGTGAGCAGAGTCTTTCAGCATGTATACGGACAGTTGTATACATTATCTGTATTCTGATGGCTCTATCTATTACTAATCAGCGCCGTGTATACGTTTAATCCGGTTCCAGTCGAAACTATTGTATCTCTGTACATTAGTGACACGGCGAGCCCGCTATGTAGTTACTCGTCTCGGCAGCTTCCACCGGTGTATCGCAAATGATTATAAGGAATCAGTCTAGTCGTCAATACCGATAGTGTGACGTCACATGTCTGGGGTGGGGGACGCTGCGCCCTTCCGGTGGGTCATGGCCTAGGAAGACTCTTCCCACGCAGGGGGGCTTGGACTGTCATTGACTCTTCCGAGTAATATACTTGCCGTACGTTTTTGCGACTGCGAGTGCAACGCTCACCGGTACCGACATGGATGGAGCGCCTCCTAGCTGCCGCTGAGCATCTGCATTCGTACAGAGAGCAACGCGATCGCGTCTGTAGCTCGTACGTGGTACAGCTCGCAGCTCATGTATATGGACAGCGGGAATGTCGCATATTGGACATAACTCTTCATGAAACGCACGTTATAGGGGTGGATTGCACATTGCGAGTGCGAGCAAAGTCCGCCGTTCATCCGCTGGAGTTGCGAGTCGAGCGGTTGGGGTGGGGCACGAACGGGTGCAGGTGGAGTGATTGCCGGTCCACGACTTCGTGCGGCAGAGGCGCTGGCGTTGGGGTGCTGTTGTCGACAGAGGATGCAGGCTTTGTGGGTGGGGTCGAAAGAAGGGCACTGTGG
>NW_025726099.1:117500-122500 GCF_021461395.2 Schistocerca americana
GGTGCTGGACTCTTCCCTGTTCGCTCGCCGCTACTGGGGGAATCCTTGTTAGTTTCTTTTCCTCCGCTTAGTAATATGCTTAAATTCAGCGGGTAGTCTCGCCTGCTCTGAGGTCGTTGTACGAGGTGTCGCACGCCACACCGCCAGCCGGCTGTGCACGCTACCGAGTAAGTACCGGTATGCGAACCGCCAGGCGACGGGCGCGCATCGCACGTTTAAGGAGGCGCGGCCGGCCCCACAGGCGGCCGCGACGCTCCCAGGTCTGCGAAGCGGGGCAAACGCCGCGCGCTTCAGTATACGTAGCCGACCCTCAGCCAGACGTGGCCCGGGAACGGAATCCATGGACCGCAATGTGCGTTCGAAACGTCGATGTTCATGTGTCCTGCAGTTCACATGTCGACGCGCAATTTGCTGCGTTCTTCATCGACCCACGAGCCGAGTGATCCACCGTCCTGGGTGATCTTTTCTTAGTTTCCACTGTCTCTTTCAAGACAGTTGCATAGGCGGGACGTAGGCGTGTGGCGGCCCCTGTTCAAGCGTTCTGTGTCCAACAGCCTCACGGCCGATGGGCGTCGTACGGCTCCACACCGGAGCGGACAGGCAGTCGGGCGAACGTCATTCAAAACCGGCGCCAGGCGCCAGGTGCCGCAGGCCAGCCGCTCCAGCGCTTCAGCGCTCGTACCACACAACATTGGCGTTAGTTTTGAGAAGCACGCGTGGTTCCGCACGCGGCGCACGGCTACTGCGAGCCGTACAGGTAGCGTGTTGCGCGACACGACACGCACATCGAAAGACATGCAGTCTAGTCGGTAATGATCCTTCCGCAGGTTCACCTACGGAAACCTTGTTACGACTTCTACTTCCTCTAAATGATCAAGTTTGGTCATCTTTCCGGTAGCATCGGCAACGACAGAGTCAATGCCGCGTACCAGTCCGAAGACCTCACTAAATCATTCAATCGGTAGTAGCGACGGGCGGTGTGTACAAAGGGCAGGGACGTAATCAACGCGAGCTTATGACTCGCGCTTACTGGGAATTCCTCGTTCATGGGGAACAATTGCAAGCCCCAATCCCTAGCACGAAGGAGGTTCAGCGGGTTACCCCGACCTTTCGGCCTAGGAAGACACGCTGATTCCTTCAGTGTAGCGCGCGTGCGGCCCAGAACATCTAAGGGCATCACAGACCTGTTATTGCTCAATCTCGTGCGGCTAGAAGCCGCCTGTCCCTCTAAGAAGAAAAGTAATCGCTGACAGCACGAAGGATGTCACGCGACTAGTTAGCAGGCTAGAGTCTCGTTCGTTATCGGAATTAACCAGACAAATCGCTCCACCAACTAAGAACGGCCATGCACCACCACCCACCGAATCAAGAAAGAGCTATCAATCTGTCAATCCTTCCGGTGTCCGGGCCTGGTGAGGTTTCCCGTGTTGAGTCAAATTAAGCCGCAGGCTCCACTCCTGGTGGTGCCCTTCCGTCAATTCCTTTAAGTTTCAGCTTTGCAACCATACTTCCCCCGGAACCCAAAAGCTTTGGTTTCCCGGAGGCTGCCCGCCGAGTCATCGGAGGAACTGCGGCGGATCGCTGGCTGGCATCGTTTATGGTTAGAACTAGGGCGGTATCTGATCGCCTTCGAACCTCTAACTTTCGTTCTTGATTAATGAAAACATACTTGGCAAATGCTTTCGCTTCTGTTCGTCTTGCGACGATCCAAGAATTTCACCTCTAACGTCGCAATACGAATGCCCCCGCCTGTCCCTATTAATCATTACCTCGGGTTCCGAAAACCAACAAAATAGAACCGAGGTCCTATTCCATTATTCCATGCACACAGTATTCAGGCGGGCTTGCCTGCTTTAAGCACTCTAATTTGTTCAAAGTAAACGTGCCGGCCCACCGAGACACTCACTCAAGAGCACCCTGGTAGGATTGCAACGGGGTCCGCCTCGGGACGCACGAGCACGCACGAGGCGCGTCGCACGCCTTCAGCTCGCCCCACCGGCAGGACGTCCCACGATACATGCCAGTTAAACACCGACGGGCGGTGAACCAACAGCGTGGGACACAAATCCAACTACGAGCTTTTTAACCGCAACAACTTTAATATACGCTATTGGAGCTGGAATTACCGCGGCTGCTGGCACCAGACTTGCCCTCCAATAGATACTCGTTAAAGGATTTAAAGTGTACTCATTCCGATTACGGGGCCTCGGATGAGTCCCGTATCGTTATTTTTCGTCACTACCTCCCCGTGCCGGGAGTGGGTAATTTGCGCGCCTGCTGCCTTCCTTGGATGTGGTAGCCGTTTCTCAGGCTCCCTCTCCGGAATCGAACCCTGATTCCCCGTTACCCGTTACAACCATGGTAGGCGCAGAACCTACCATCGACAGTTGATAAGGCAGACATTTGAAAGATGCGTCGCCGGTACGAGGACCGTGCGATCAGCCCAAAGTTATTCAGAGTCACCAAGGCAAACGGACCGGACGAGCCGACCGATTGGTTTTGATCTAATAAAAGCGTCCCTTCCATCTCTGGTCGGGACTCTGTTTGCATGTATTAGCTCTAGAATTACCACAGTTATCCAAGTAACGTGGGTACGATCTAAGGAACCATAACTGATTTAATGAGCCATTCGCGGTTTCACCTTAATGCGGCTTGTACTGAGACATGCATGGCTTAATCTTTGAGACAAGCATATGACTACTGGCAGGATCAACCAGGGAGCTGCGTCAACTAGAGCTGAGCAGCCGGCCGCCCGGGAGTGTGTCCCGGGGGCCCGCGCGAACACGCAAGCGTCCGCTCAATTATTCTGCAAACAGGAGGAGGCTGAGCTCCCCTGCACAATACACCTCGAAACCCTCTCAGGTCCCGGCGGCGCGCAGCGCCGTCCTAAGTACTTGGTCGGGTTCGAGAGAGGCGCAATCGCCCGGAGTTTGGCGAGTAGACGCTTTAGGTGCGACCACCCGTGCTCCCAACTGAGCTTGCCGCTGCCGACAGAGGCCCGGGAGCGTGCTGTCGTGGCATTGCCGGCGGGAGACAACACGCGCCACCTACGGTGGCCGGCAGCTCCAACGCCAGCGCCACAGAAGGACAAAAGCCCCACTTGGGTGCCGAAGCGAACGCGCCAACACGTCCGCACAGCTGCGATACAAACCACCTGCGAGAACCGCAGAGGCGACCGAGCAGCAGACGGCGTCGCGGCGCCGAGCGCCGGGCGGCGGCGCATCCTCAGCGCACACAGTCCTCAATCGGACCAGCACACTGCAGATGTCCACCGCGCTTCGCACCGGGCCCGCGAGGACCTACTTTGGCCGCACGGCGCCGCGTGCAGGGTGCGCCGGCGCGCAGCTGCGCCGCCTGCCGCCTCCGTCGGCCGGCGCGCCTGCCACTGGCCGCCCCCACCAGCCGGCTGTAGCGCGTGCGCCCACGCACCGCGCGGCCAGCACGCCGGGAGGCCCCCCCTCACCGGCCGGGGACGGTCCCACCCAGCCACCGCCGCGTATCGCTTCACACCCACATGCCATTCACGTTCGTGGGCATGGTGGGTATCGCTGAAACAACCGGTTGGTAGCTCAACCGATCGTCGCCATCACTGATTCACCTCTAGCGAGAACAACCGCACCACAACGGTTTACCAGTTGTTCATTTGCGTAACGTCACCAGCAAACGTAGACGTCCATCGCCATTTGCAAATTCAACGATTGTTGCATGCCTGTGTCAGGTGTCACGACACACTATGTCTGCCCACATACACGCAACAACATGTGCACGCTTCGCGAACACGTGGAAGGTGGCCCCCGTACGTATGCGATGTCCATTGCGCGAACGACTGTCAACCGGCCTCTGTCGCATGTCGCAGATGTGGAACGCAGTGCACCATGCTATCACGGTGAGTGAGAAGAGACGACTACGTCTGACAACACGCGCCACTACATCAACAGACGGCTCATGCTGATCGCCATCCACGGCATACCATACTGCAATCCAGCTCTTATAGGGAGACGACACGTAGCTGAGTGCACAATATTTGGACCGTATGGTTCGCCGTTGTTGGCGCAGTCGTGGTACGGTCACACATGTACCACGATGTATCATTCAGTACATGAGGACCAATGTGCAGTACAGTGTGTGATTTGGACGTACAACATCAGCGGACAGTTGACACAAGCCGTACCACAACGTAGGCTGTGCTTCGCCATGCGAATGCCAATGAACAACTGCGAAGGGCATTGAGCATGTACGTCCTGCTGCCATCCGCATTACAGTGTATAGCTGCAAGGTGTTTAACATGAAGCGATACTCTGGGGACCGGGCAGTGCGGGTAGCAAACTATATTGCGGGGGTTGCAGTTAGGCAACACTACACTAATTTAACGCGTCGTATGACAATTACAGAGCAGGTTAAGGCCCAACGTGTGTTGGGTTAAGGCCCAACGTGTGTTGGGTTAAGGCCCAACGTGTGTTGGGTTAAGGCCCAACGTGTGTTGGGTTAAGGCCCAACGTGTGTTGGGTTAAGGCCCAACGTGTGTTGGGTTAAGGCCCAACGTGTGTTGGGTTAAGGCCCAACGTGTGTTGGGTTAAGGCCCAACGTGTGTTGGGTTAAGGCCCAACGTGTGTTGGGTTAAGGCCCAACGTGTGTTGGGTTAAGGCCCAACGTGTGTTGGGTTAAGGCCCAACGTGTGTTGGGTTAAGGCCCAACGTGTGTTGGGTTAAGGCCCAACGTGTGTTGGGTTAAGGCCCAACGTGTGTTGGGTTAAGGCCCAACGTGTGTTGGGTTAAGGCCCAACGTGTGTTGGGTTAAGGCCCAACGTGTGTTGGGTTAAGGCCCAACGCGTGTTGGGTTAAGGCCCAACGCGGGTTGGGTTAAGGCGCAACGCGGGTTGGGTTAAGGCGCAACGCGGGTTAGGTTAAGGCGCAACGCGGGTTAGGTTAAGGCGCAACGCGGGTTAGGTTAAGGCGCAACGCGGGTTAGGTTAAGGCGCAACGCGGGTTAGGTTAAGGCGC
>NW_025726099.1:132500-135000 GCF_021461395.2 Schistocerca americana
TTGCCGGCGGGAGACAACACGCGCCACCTACGGTGGCCGGCAGCTCCAACGCCAGCGCCACAGAAGGACAAAAGCCCCACTTGGGTGCCGAAGCGAACGCGCCAACACGTCCGCACAGCTGCGATACAAACCACCTGCGAGAACCGCAGAGGCGACCGAGCAGCAGACGGCGTCGCGGCGCCGAGCGCCGGGCGGCGGCGCATCCTCAGCGCACACAGTCCTCAATCGGACCAGCACACTGCAGATGTCCACCGCGCTTCGCACCGGGCCCGCGAGGACCTACTTTGGCCGCACGGCGCCGCGTGCAGGGTGCGCCGGCGCGCAGCTGCGCCGCCTGCCGCCTCCGTCGGCCGGCGCGCCTGCCACTGGCCGCCCCCACCAGCCGGCTGTAGCGCGTGCGCCCACGCACCGCGCGGCCAGCACGCCGGGAGGCCCCCCCTCACCGGCCGGGGACGGTCCCACCCAGCCACCGCCGCGTATCGCTTCACACCCACATGCCATTCACGTTCGTGGGCATGGTGGGTATCGCTGAAACAACCGGTTGGTAGCTCAACCGATCGTCGCCATCACTGATTCACCTCTAGCGAGAACAACCGCACCACAACGGTTTACCAGTTGTTCATTTGCGTAACGTCACCAGCAAACGTAGACGTCCATCGCCATTTGCAAATTCAACGATTGTTGCATGCCTGTGTCAGGTGTCACGACACACTATGTCTGCCCACATACACGCAACAACATGTGCACGCTTCGCGAACACGTGGAAGGTGGCCCCCGTACGTATGCGATGTCCATTGCGCGAACGACTGTCAACCGGCCTCTGTCGCATGTCGCAGATGTGGAACGCAGTGCACCATGCTATCACGGTGAGTGAGAAGAGACGACTACGTCTGACAACACGCGCCACTACATCAACAGACGGCTCATGCTGATCGCCATCCACGGCATACCATACTGCAATCCAGCTCTTATAGGGAGACGACACGTAGCTGAGTGCACAATATTTGGACCGTATGGTTCGCCGTTGTTGGCGCAGTCGTGGTACGGTCACACATGTACCACGATGTATCATTCAGTACATGAGGACCAATGTGCAGTACAGTGTGTGATTTGGACGTACAACATCAGCGGACAGTTGACACAAGCCGTACCACAACGTAGGCTGTGCTTCGCCATGCGAATGCCAATGAACAACTGCGAAGGGCATTGAGCATGTACGTCCTGCTGCCATCCGCATTACAGTGTATAGCTGCAAGGTGTTTAACATGAAGCGATACTCTGGGGACCGGGCAGTGCGGGTAGCAAACTATATTGCGGGGGTTGCAGTTAGGCAACACTACACTAATTTAACGCGTCGTATGACAATTACAGAGCAGGTTAAGGCCCAACGTGTGTTGGGTTAAGGCCCAACGTGTGTTGGGTTAAGGCCCAACGTGTGTTGGGTTAAGGCCCAACGTGTGTTGGGTTAAGGCCCAACGTGTGTTGGGTTAAGGCCCAACGTGTGTTGGGTTAAGGCCCAACGTGTGTTGGGTTAAGGCCCAACGTGTGTTGGGTTAAGGCCCAACGTGTGTTGGGTTAAGGCCCAACGTGTGTTGGGTTAAGGCCCAACGTGTGTTGGGTTAAGGCCCAACGTGTGTTGGGTTAAGGCCCAACGTGTGTTGGGTTAAGGCCCAACGTGTGTTGGGTTAAGGCCCAACGTGTGTTGGGTTAAGGCCCAACGTGTGTTGGGTTAAGGCCCAACGTGTGTTGGGTTAAGGCCCAACGTGTGTTGGGTTAAGGCCCAACGTGTGTTGGGTTAAGGCCCAACGTGTGTTGGGTTAAGGCCCAACGTGTGTTGGGTTAAGGCCCAACGTGTGTTGGGTTAAGGCCCAACGCGTGTTGGGTTAAGGCCCAACGCGTGTTGGGTTAAGGCCCAACGCGGGTTGGGTTAAGGCGCAACGCGGGTTGGGTTAAGGCGCAACGCGGGTTGGGTTAAGGCGCAACGCGGGTTGGGTTAAGGCGCAACGCGGGTTAGGTTAAGGCGCAACGCGGGTTAGGTTAAGGCGCAACGCGGGTTAGGTTAAGGCGCAACGCGGGTTAGGTTAAGGCGCAACGCGGGTTACGTTAAGGCGCAACGCGGGTTACGTTAAGGCGCAACGCGGGTTACGTTAAGGCGCAACGCGGGTTACGTTAAGGCGCAATATAGGTTAGGTTAAGGCGCAATATAGGTTAGGTTAAGGCGCAATATAGGTTAGGTTAAGGCGCAATACGGGTTAGGTTAAGGCGCAATACGGGTTAGGTTAAGGCGCAATACGGGTTAGGTTAAGGCGCAATACGGGTTAGGTTAAGGCGCAATACGGGTTAGGTTAAGGCGCAATACGGGTTAGGTTAAGGCACAATACGGGTTAGGTTAAGGCACAATACGGGTTAGGTTAAGGCACAATACGGGTTAGGTTAAGGCACAATACGGGTTAGGTTAAGGCACAATACGGGTTAGGTTAAGGCACAATACGGGTTAGGT
>NW_025726099.1:145000-147934 GCF_021461395.2 Schistocerca americana
GTAGCGCGTGCGCCCACGCACCGCGCGGCCAGCACGCCGGGAGGCCCCCCCTCACCGGCCGGGGACGGTCCCACCCAGCCACCGCCGCGTATCGCTTCACACCCACATGCCATTCACGTTCGTGGGCATGGTGGGTATCGCTGAAACAACCGGTTGGTAGCTCAACCGATCGTCGCCATCACTGATTCACCTCTAGCGAGAACAACCGCACCACAACGGTTTACCAGTTGTTCATTTGCGTAACGTCACCAGCAAACGTAGACGTCCATCGCCATTTGCAAATTCAACGATTGTTGCATGCCTGTGTCAGGTGTCACGACACACTATGTCTGCCCACATACACGCAACAACATGTGCACGCTTCGCGAACACGTGGAAGGTGGCCCCCGTACGTATGCGATGTCCATTGCGCGAACGACTGTCAACCGGCCTCTGTCGCATGTCGCAGATGTGGAACGCAGTGCACCATGCTATCACGGTGAGTGAGAAGAGACGACTACGTCTGACAACACGCGCCACTACATCAACAGACGGCTCATGCTGATCGCCATCCACGGCATACCATACTGCAATCCAGCTCTTATAGGGAGACGACACGTAGCTGAGTGCACAATATTTGGACCGTATGGTTCGCCGTTGTTGGCGCAGTCGTGGTACGGTCACACATGTACCACGATGTATCATTCAGTACATGAGGACCAATGTGCAGTACAGTGTGTGATTTGGACGTACAACATCAGCGGACAGTTGACACAAGCCGTACCACAACGTAGGCTGTGCTTCGCCATGCGAATGCCAATGAACAACTGCGAAGGGCATTGAGCATGTACGTCCTGCTGCCATCCGCATTACAGTGTATAGCTGCAAGGTGTTTAACATGAAGCGATACTCTGGGGACCGGGCAGTGCGGGTAGCAAACTATATTGCGGGGGTTGCAGTTAGGCAACACTACACTAATTTAACGCGTCGTATGACAATTACAGAGCAGGTTAAGGCCCAACGTGTGTTGGGTTAAGGCCCAACGTGTGTTGGGTTAAGGCCCAACGTGTGTTGGGTTAAGGCCCAACGTGTGTTGGGTTAAGGCCCAACGTGTGTTGGGTTAAGGCCCAACGTGTGTTGGGTTAAGGCCCAACGTGTGTTGGGTTAAGGCCCAACGTGTGTTGGGTTAAGGCCCAACGTGTGTTGGGTTAAGGCCCAACGTGTGTTGGGTTAAGGCCCAACGTGTGTTGGGTTAAGGCCCAACGTGTGTTGGGTTAAGGCCCAACGTGTGTTGGGTTAAGGCCCAACGTGTGTTGGGTTAAGGCCCAACGTGTGTTGGGTTAAGGCCCAACGTGTGTTGGGTTAAGGCCCAACGTGTGTTGGGTTAAGGCCCAACGTGTGTTGGGTTAAGGCCCAACGTGTGTTGGGTTAAGGCCCAACGTGTGTTGGGTTAAGGCCCAACGTGTGTTGGGTTAAGGCCCAACGTGTGTTGGGTTAAGGCCCAACGCGGGTTGGGTTAAGGCGCAACGCGGGTTAGGTTAAGGCGCAACGCGGGTTAGGTTAAGGCGCAACGCGGGTTAGGTTAAGGCGCAACGCGGGTTAGGTTAAGGCGCAACGCGGGTTAGGTTAAGGCGCAACGCGGGTTAGGTTAAGGCGCAACGCGGGTTAGGTTAAGGCGCAACGCGGGTTACGTTAAGGCGCAACGCGGGTTACGTTAAGGCGCAACGCGGGTTACGTTAAGGCGCAACGCGGGTTACAACGCGGGTTACGTTAAGGCGCAACGCGGGTTACGTTAAGGCGCAACGCGGGTTACGTTAAGGCGCAATATAGGTTAGGTTAAGGGCGCCAATATAGGTTAGGTTAAGGCGCAATACGGGTTAGGGTTAAGGCGCAATACGGGTTAGGTTAAGGCGCACATACGGGTTAGGTTAAGGCGCAATACGGGTTAGGTTAAGGCACAATACGGGTTAGGTTAAGGCCACAATACGGGTTAGGTTTAAGGCACAATACGGGTTAGGTTAAGGCACAATACGGGTTAGGTAAGGCACAATACGGGTTAGGTTAAGGCACAATACGGGTTAGGTTAAGGCACAATACGGGTTAGGTTAAGGCACAATACGGGTTAGGTTAAGGCACAATACGGGTTAGGTTAAGGCACAATACGGGTTAGGTTAAGGCACAATACGGGTTAGGTTAAGGCACAATACGGGTTAGGTTAAGGCACAATACGGTTAGGTTAAGGTACAATAAGGGTTAGGTTAAGGTACAATCAGGGTTAGTTAAGGTACAATACGGGTTAGGTTAAGGTACAATACGGGTTAGGTTAAGGTACAATACGGGGTTAGGTTAAGGTACAATACGGGTTAGGTTAAGGTACAATACGGGTTAGGTTAAGGTACAATACGGGTTAGGTTAAGGTACAATACGGGTTAGGTTAAGGTACAATACGGGTTAGGTTAAGGTACACATTGTTGTAAGGAAAGGTGTTTTGGGGGGGGGGGGGGGGGGCCCGGTTTGTTGATTGTGATTATCGTAAGTAAATGACTGCGGCATCATCTGATTTGCCACGTCAGGGTGCACCTTTGGCTCATAACAGGCGGGCGCTCTGATTCCATGCTTGTGGCAGACCTGTGTCTTTCATTCCTGCCATTGTTTGTGTGGTGTGACAGGAGGCAGTATTGTGATGTTGGGTGCACCCCTGTGTAGGACATGTGTGGGTGTTGGTGGCTTAGCTGAGCAATGGTGGTTGTCGGAAGGGTGAGATATTCTGTTTTGTGAGTGGACCTCCCGGTCTGGTTATGATAGTGTGGATTGTCTAATGTGGCAGAGAGGATGCACTGGGTTGTTGTTCCATGCTGGTGCTTACATATTGTCTGTGTGCCTGTTACAGGCAGAGAGTAGTGCGTGATAAGAGTGTCTGGCTGACGTGTGATTGTGAGCAGAGTCTTTCAGCAT
>NW_025726100.1:0-5000 GCF_021461395.2 Schistocerca americana
TACTGCGAGCCGTACAGGTAGCGTGTTGCGCGACACGACACGCACATCGAAAGACATGCAGTCTAGTCGGTAATGATCCTTCCGCAGGTTCACCTACGGAAACCTTGTTACGACTTTTACTTCCTCTAAATGATCAAGTTTGGTCATCTTTCCGGTAGCATCGGCAACGACAGAGTCAATGCCGCGTACCAGTCCGAAGACCTCACTAAATCATTCAATCGGTAGTAGCGACGGGCGGTGTGTACAAAGGGCAGGGACGTAATCAACGCGAGCTTATGACTCGCGCTTACTGGGAATTCCTCGTTCATGGGGAACAATTGCAAGCCCCAATCCCTAGCACGAAGGAGGTTCAGCGGGTTACCCCGACCTTTCGGCCTAGGAAGACACGCTGATTCCTTCAGTGTAGCGCGCGTGCGGCCCAGAACATCTAAGGGCATCACAGACCTGTTATTGCTCAATCTCGTGCGGCTAGAAGCCGCCTGTCCCTCTAAGAAGAAAAGTAATCGCTGACAGCACGAAGGATGTCACGCGACTAGTTAGCAGGCTAGAGTCTCGTTCGTTATCGGAATTAACCAGACAAATCGCTCCACCAACTAAGAACGGCCATGCACCACCACCCACCGAATCAAGAAAGAGCTATCAATCTGTCAATCCTTCCGGTGTCCGGGCCTGGTGAGGTTTCCCGTGTTGAGTCAAATTAAGCCGCAGGCTCCACTCCTGGTGGTGCCCTTCCGTCAATTCCTTTAAGTTTCAGCTTTGCAACCATACTTCCCCCGGAACCCAAAAGCTTTGGTTTCCCGGAGGCTGCCCGCCGAGTCATCGGAGGAACTGCGGCGGATCGCTGGCTGGCATCGTTTATGGTTAGAACTAGGGCGGTATCTGATCGCCTTCGAACCTCTAACTTTCGTTCTTGATTAATGAAAACATACTTGGCAAATGCTTTCGCTTCTGTTCGTCTTGCGACGATCCAAGAATTTCACCTCTAACGTCGCAATACGAATGCCCCCGCCTGTCCCTATTAATCATTACCTCGGGTTCCGAAAACCAACAAAATAGAACCGAGGTCCTATTCCATTATTCCATGCACACAGTATTCAGGCGGGCTTGCCTGCTTTAAGCACTCTAATTTGTTCAAAGTAAACGTGCCGGCCCACCGAGACACTCACTCAAGAGCACCCTGGTAGGATTGCAACGGGGTCCGCCTCGGGACGCACGAGCACGCACGAGGCGCGTCGCACGCCTTCAGCTCGCCCCACCGGCAGGACGTCCCACGATACATGCCAGTTAAACACCGACGGGCGGTGAACCAACAGCGTGGGACACAAATCCAACTACGAGCTTTTTAACCGCAACAACTTTAATATACGCTATTGGAGCTGGAATTACCGCGGCTGCTGGCACCAGACTTGCCCTCCAATAGATACTCGTTAAAGGATTTAAAGTGTACTCATTCCGATTACGGGGCCTCGGATGAGTCCCGTATCGTTATTTTTCGTCACTACCTCCCCGTGCCGGGAGTGGGTAATTTGCGCGCCTGCTGCCTTCCTTGGATGTGGTAGCCGTTTCTCAGGCTCCCTCTCCGGAATCGAACCCTGATTCCCCGTTACCCGTTACAACCATGGTAGGCGCAGAACCTACCATCGACAGTTGATAAGGCAGACATTTGAAAGATGCGTCGCCGGTACGAGGACCGTGCGATCAGCCCAAAGTTATTCAGAGTCACCAAGGCAAACGGACCGGACGAGCCGACCGATTGGTTTTGATCTAATAAAAGCGTCCCTTCCATCTCTGGTCGGGACTCTGTTTGCATGTATTAGCTCTAGAATTACCACAGTTATCCAAGTAACGTGGGTACGATCTAAGGAACCATAACTGATTTAATGAGCCATTCGCGGTTTCACCTTAATGCGGCTTGTACTGAGACATGCATGGCTTAATCTTTGAGACAAGCATATGACTACTGGCAGGATCAACCAGGGAGCTGCGTCAACTAGAGCTGAGCAGCCGGCCGCCCGGGAGTGTGTCCCGGGGGCCCGCGCGAACACGCAAGCGTCCGCTCAATTATTCTGCAAACAGGAGGAGGCTGAGCTCCCCTGCACAATACACCTCGAAACCCTCTCAGGTCCCGGCGGCGCGCAGCGCCGTCCTAAGTACTTGGTCGGGTTCGAGAGAGGCGCAATCGCCCGGAGTTTGGCGAGTAGACGCTTTAGGTGCGACCACCCGTGCTCCCAACTGAGCTTGCCGCTGCCGACAGAGGCCCGGGAGCGTGCTGTCGTGGCATTGCCGGCGGGAGACAACACGCGCCACCTACGGTGGCCGGCAGCTCCAACGCCAGCGCCACAGAAGGACAAAAGCCCCACTTGGGTGCCGAAGCGAACTCTCCCAGCACAGCGCACGCGCCAACACGTCCGCACAGCTGCGATACAATCCACCTGCGAGAACCGCAGAGGCGACCGAGCAGCAGACGGCGTCGCGGCGCCGAGCGCCGGGCGGCGGCGCATCCTCAGCGCACACAGTCCTCAATCGGACCAGCACACTGCAGATGTCCACCGCGCTTCGCACCGGGCCCGCGAGGACCTACTTTGGCCGCACGGCGCCGCGTGCAGGGTGCGCCGGCGCGCAGCTGCGCCGCCTGCCGCCTCCGTCGGCCGGCGCGCCTGCCACTGGCCGCCCCCACCAGCCGGCTGTAGCGCGTGCGCCCACGCACCGCGCGGCCAGCACGCCGGGAGGCCCCCCCTCACCGGCCGGGGACGGTCCCACCCAGCCACCGCCGCGTATCGCTTCACACCCACATGCCATTCACGTTCGTGGGCATGGTGGGTATCGCTGAAACAACCGGTTGGTAGCTCAACCGATCGTCGCCATCACTGATTCACCTCTAGCGAGAACAACCGCACCACAACGGTTTACCAGTTCTTCATTTGCGTAACGTCACCAGCAAACGTAGACGTCCATCGCCATTTGCAAATTCAACGATTGTTGCATGCCTGTGTCAGGTGTCACGACACACTATGTCTGCCCACATACACGCAACAACATGTGCACGCTTCGCGAACACGTGGAAGGTGGCCCCCGTACGTATGCGATGTCCATTGCGCGAACGACTGTCAACCGGCCTCTGTCGCATGTCGCAGATGTGGAACGCAGTGCACCATGCTATCACGGTGTGTGAGAAGAGACGACTACGTCTGACAACACGCGCCACTACATCAACAGACGGCTCATGCTGATCGCCATCCACGGCATACCATACTGCAATCCAGCTCTTATAGGGAGACGACACGTAGCTGAGTGCACAATATTTGGACCGTATGGTTCGCCGTTGTTGGCGCAGTCGTGGTACGGTCACACATGTACCACGATGTATCATTCAGTACATGAGGACCAATGTGCGGTACAGTGTGTGATTTGGACGTACAACATCAGCGGACAGTTGCCACAAGCCGTACCACAACGTAGGCTGTGCTTCGCCATGCGAATGCCAATGAACAACTGCGAAGGGCATTGAGCATGTACGTCCTGCCGCCATCCGCATTACAGTGTATAGCTGCAAGGTGTTTAACATGAAGCGATACTCTGGGGACCGGGCAGTGCGAGTAGCAAACTATATTGCGGGGGTTGCAGTTAGGCAACACTACACTAATTTAACGCGTCGTATGACAATTACAGAGCAGGTTAAGGCCCAACGTGTGTTGGGTTAAGGCCCAACGTGTGTTGGGTTAAGGCCCAACGTGTGTTGGGTTAAGGCCCAACGTGTGTTGGGTTAAGGCCCAACGTGTGTTGGGTTAAGGCCCAACGTGTGTTGGGTTAAGGCCCAACGTGTGTTGGGTTAAGGCCCAACGTGTGTTGGGTTAAGGCCCAACGTGTGTTGGGTTAAGGCCCAACGTGTGTTGGGTTAAGGCCCAACGTGTGTTGGGTTAAGGCCCAACGTGTGTTGGGTTAAGGCCCAACGTGTGTTGGGTTAAGGCCCAACGTGTGTTGGGTTAAGGCCCAACGTGTGTTGGGTTAAGGCCCAACGTGTGTTGGGTTAAGGCCCAACGTGTGTTGGGTTAAGGCCCAACGTGTGTTGGGTTAAGGCGCAACATAGGTTAGGTTAAGGCGCAACATAGGTTAGGTTAAGGCGCAACATAGGTTAGGTTAAGGCGCAACATAGGTTAGGTTAAGGCGCAACATAGGTTAGGTTAAGGCGCAACATAGGTTAGGTTACGGCGCAACATAGGTTAGGTTAAGGCGCAACATAGGTTAGGTTAAGGCGCAACATAGGTTAGGTTACGGCGCAACATAGGTTAGGTTACGGCGCAACATAGGTTAGGTTAAGGCGCAACATAGGTTAGGTTAAGGCGCAACATAGGTTAGGTTAAGGCGCAACATAGGTTAGGTTAAGGCGCAACATAGGTTAGGTTAAGGCGCAACATAGGTTAGGTTAAGGCGCAACATAGGTTAGGTTAAGGCGCAACATAGGTTAGGTTAAGGCGCAACATAGGTTAGGTTAAGGCGCAACATAGGTTAGGTTACGGCGCAACATAGGTTAGGTTAAGGCGCAACATAGGTTAGGTTAAGGCGCAACATAGGTTAGGTTAAGGCGCAACATAGGTTAGGTTATGGCGCAACATAGGTTAGGTTACGGCGCAACATAGGTTAGGTTACGGCGCAACATAGGTTAGGTTAAGGCGCAACATAGGTTAGGTTAAGGCGCAACATAGGTTAGGTTAAGGCGCAACATAGGTTAGGTTAAGGCGCAACATAGGTTAGGTTAAGGCGCAACATAGGTTAGGTTAAGGCGCAACATAGGTTAGGTTAAGGCGCAACATAGGTTAGGTTAAGGCGCAACATGGGTTAGGTTAAGGCGCAACATGGGTTAGGTTAAGGCGCAACATGGGTTAGGTTAAGGCGCAACATGGGTTAGGTTAAGGCGCAACATGGGTTAGGTTAAGGCGCAACATGGGTTAGGTTAAGGCGCAACATGGGTTAGGTTAAGGCGCAACATGGGTTAGGTTAAG
>NW_025726100.1:15000-17500 GCF_021461395.2 Schistocerca americana
CGCCTGCCACTGGCCGCCCCCACCAGCCGGCTGTAGCGCGTGCGCCCACGCACCGCGCGGCCAGCACGCCGGGAGGCCCCCCCTCACCGGCCGGGGACGGTCCCACCCAGCCACCGCCGCGTATCGCTTCACACCCACATGCCATTCACGTTCGTGGGCATGGTGGGTATCGCTGAAACAACCGGTTGGTAGCTCAACCGATCGTCGCCATCACTGATTCACCTCTAGCGAGAACAACCGCACCACAACGGTTTACCAGTTCTTCATTTGCGTAACGTCACCAGCAAACGTAGACGTCCATCGCCATTTGCAAATTCAACGATTGTTGCATGCCTGTGTCAGGTGTCACGACACACTATGTCTGCCCACATACACGCAACAACATGTGCACGCTTCGCGAACACGTGGAAGGTGGCCCCCGTACGTATGCGATGTCCATTGCGCGAACGACTGTCAACCGGCCTCTGTCGCATGTCGCAGATGTGGAACGCAGTGCACCATGCTATCACGGTGTGTGAGAAGAGACGACTACGTCTGACAACACGCGCCACTACATCAACAGACGGCTCATGCTGATCGCCATCCACGGCATACCATACTGCAATCCAGCTCTTATAGGGAGACGACACGTAGCTGAGTGCACAATATTTGGACCGTATGGTTCGCCGTTGTTGGCGCAGTCGTGGTACGGTCACACATGTACCACGATGTATCATTCAGTACATGAGGACCAATGTGCGGTACAGTGTGTGATTTGGACGTACAACATCAGCGGACAGTTGCCACAAGCCGTACCACAACGTAGGCTGTGCTTCGCCATGCGAATGCCAATGAACAACTGCGAAGGGCATTGAGCATGTACGTCCTGCCGCCATCCGCATTACAGTGTATAGCTGCAAGGTGTTTAACATGAAGCGATACTCTGGGGACCGGGCAGTGCGAGTAGCAAACTATATTGCGGGGGTTGCAGTTAGGCAACACTACACTAATTTAACGCGTCGTATGACAATTACAGAGCAGGTTAAGGCCCAACGTGTGTTGGGTTAAGGCCCAACGTGTGTTGGGTTAAGGCCCAACGTGTGTTGGGTTAAGGCCCAACGTGTGTTGGGTTAAGGCCCAACGTGTGTTGGGTTAAGGCCCAACGTGTGTTGGGTTAAGGCCCAACGTGTGTTGGGTTAAGGCCCAACGTGTGTTGGGTTAAGGCCCAACGTGTGTTGGGTTAAGGCCCAACGTGTGTTGGGTTAAGGCCCAACGTGTGTTGGGTTAAGGCCCAACGTGTGTTGGGTTAAGGCCCAACGTGTGTTGGGTTAAGGCCCAACGTGTGTTGGGTTAAGGCCCAACGTGTGTTGGGTTAAGGCCCAACGTGTGTTGGGTTAAGGCGCAACATAGGTTAGGTTAAGGCGCAACATAGGTTAGGTTAAGGCGCAACATAGGTTAGGTTAAGGCGCAACATAGGTTAGGTTAAGGCGCAACATAGGTTAGGTTAAGGCGCAACATAGGTTAGGTTACGGCGCAACATAGGTTAGGTTAAGGCGCAACATAGGTTAGGTTAAGGCGCAACATAGGTTAGGTTACGGCGCAACATAGGTTAGGTTACGGCGCAACATAGGTTAGGTTAAGGCGCAACATAGGTTAGGTTAAGGCGCAACATAGGTTAGGTTAAGGCGCAACATAGGTTAGGTTAAGGCGCAACATAGGTTAGGTTAAGGCGCAACATAGGTTAGGTTAAGGCGCAACATAGGTTAGGTTAAGGCGCAACATAGGTTAGGTTAAGGCGCAACATAGGTTAGGTTACGGCGCAACATAGGTTAGGTTAAGGCGCAACATAGGTTAGGTTAAGGCGCAACATAGGTTAGGTTAAGGCGCAACATAGGTTAGGTTATGGCGCAACATAGGTTAGGTTACGGCGCAACATAGGTTAGGTTACGGCGCAACATAGGTTAGGTTAAGGCGCAACATAGGTTAGGTTAAGGCGCAACATAGGTTAGGTTAAGGCGCAACATAGGTTAGGTTAAGGCGCAACATAGGTTAGGTTAAGGCGCAACATAGGTTAGGTTAAGGCGCAACATGGGTTAGGTTAAGGCGCAACATGGGTTAGGTTAAGGCGCAACATGGGTTAGGTTAAGGCGCAACATGGGTTAGGTTAAGGCGCAACATGGGTTAGGTTAAGGCGCAACATGGGTTAGGTTAAGGCGCAACATGGGTTAGGTTAAGGCGCAACATGGGTTAGGTTAAGGCGCAACATGGGTTAGGTTAAGGCGCAACATGGGTTAGGTTAAGGCGCAACATGGGTTAGGTTAAGGCGCAACATGGGTTAGGTTAAGGCGCAACATGGGTTAGGTTAAGGTACAATATGGGTTAGGTTAAGGTACAATATGGGTTAGGTTAAGGTACAATATGGGTTAGGTTAAGGTACAATATGGGTTAGGTTAAGGTACAATATGGGTTAGGTTAAGGTACAATATGGGTTAGGTTAAGGTACAATATGGGTTAGGTTAAG
>NW_025726100.1:22500-25000 GCF_021461395.2 Schistocerca americana
TCGGGAGATGACGTCCAGCTGCTCCACCAGGTGGCGTCGTGGGTTGAAAACGCAGCGACCAGCGGTGGAGAATTGCAGTCCCAGGTACCGGAAGGTTTCACCCACACGTAGGGCGGGCACGGTGGCGTTGCCCGCTTTGAAGGTAACGTCGGCGTCGACCTTCACCTTCTTGTCGCGCCCAGACGCGACTAAGGCGAGGGTGAAACACTTCCGGGCGTTGATCTGCAGCCCCAGATGGGCGAGGGCTGCGACGGCTGCGTCGATGAGGGACTGCAATCCCCTCGCGGTCGATGCAAAAAGCAGGACGTCATCTGCGAAGGCCGCAGCGTTAACTCTGCGACCAAGGATCCGAGCTCCGATGTGGGAGGGAAGTTGACTCAAAACATAGTCCACCGCAAAATTGAAAAGGAGGGGGGAGAGGGGGTCACCCTGACGCACACCCCTAGCCGGCTGCAGGGGCACGCCCACGTCGGCGCCGCCCGCTATCACCGTCGTGCTACCCTCGTAACACCTTTCGACGTACTCAATAAAGCAATCCGGCAGGCCATGAGCCCTCAGCACGGGGCGGAGGGCGGCATGGTCCACCGAATCGAACGCTTTAGAGACGTCGATCGATGCCACAAAAACAGAGCGACAGGAGCGGACTGCGTCGGTGAGAGCAGTGTCCAAGATGAAGGTGTTTTCCAACATCCCATCCCGGGGGATGAATGCCCGCTGACGTTCGTCCACAGCACATGCACGCATCAGGCGTGACGCGAGAACCTTGTGAAAGGTCCGCGCCAACACCGAGCAGACCGTAATGGGGCGAAAGTCAGCGGGGGATGTTGGTGCAGCCGTTTTGGGGAGAAGTGACGTCCGGGCGCGAAGCAGACGCTCGGGGAGGGCGCGGGCCAGGAGGAAGAGGTTCAAGAGTTTCACCAGGACTTCATGCGGCAGGCGCCGCAGCTCCGCTGGAGTCAGGCCGTCCGGCCCGGCTGCCGATCCCCTGGGCGGCAAGGCAGCAGCGACCTCCTCACGTGTGACCGGCCCCCATAGGCACTCAGGAGCGACAGGCTCCGAGTGCGGGAGAAGGCGGTCACGGATGAAGCCGGCGGTGGAGATCGGCTTCTTCGTGAAGAGGTCCGCCCAGAAGTCCAGCAGACCGGGGATGTCGGGTGGCGGCTGCAGCAGGGTGCCGTCCAGCAAGCCGCGCACGCAACGCGCACGCGACCTACGGAAGGCGTCCTGTGTCCGCGCGTATTCCCAGCGGCGCCGCTTGCGCTTCTGCAGCGGCGGGGCGGCAGGCGGCCGCTTGGATGGTTGGCGCGGCCGCTGTGTCCTGGTGATCGACCTCTCCCCCCTGGACCCGACCGACGCAAGGGCATCCGGGAGCATGCCCAGGATGACATCGGGCGGCGTGCCCCGCCCCAGACCAATGACTCGATCCAGGGCAGAGAAACGCTGGGCGGAAGCAGGTAGCCCCGCCAGATGCTCCCAGATGGCGGCGTCAGTCGGCCCCTCCGGCGGCGGCCCGGTGGTGTCGGCCGCGAAGTCCTCGGCTGCGTCGACGGGCGGCGCAGCGGCCTCGCCCGCGTCAGGCAGCGAGCTCGCTGCTCCACGGCGGGACGCCGGCTCTTCACCCCGACCGATCTCAAGTGCCTCCATGAATTGGCGGACAAGCTGCTTGTGGGCAGCTTGCCGCCGTCGGCACTTGATTGCCTCAAGCGTTCGGTCGGGGAACATCCTGGTAAGTTCTTGATTTACAAAGAAGAACCGGGCGTCCCTCTCGAGGAACAGTTCGGCCTCTGCCTTGGCGAGCGACAGGACTTCTTCCTCCGTCCACCTCGCGCGATGCCTCTCCGTCACGATCTCAGCGTTGGCGGCCGCAGGGTGTTGGCGGCGGCGATGGACCCCGAGACCGTTCTTCGTGGTAAAAGTGCGGTGGCACTCACTGCAAGCAAAGGGAGCTACACAAACTATCGCATTTTCGTTACGGCCGGTTGGCCGGATAGGTGCTGGGGTAGCTGGGGTGGCACCTTCAGCGGAAGGGCCACCATCTCTTGTTTCTTGTCGGCTGCCCCCAACTATAAGGGATAATGCGAGGGGGGGCTGGTAACCCCCCCAAGCCCCAGGTGCGGTCTTCCACTCTGCGAAAATCAGCGGGCCCACGAGAAGGGGAGAAGACCGCAGGAGAGGAGAGGCTAAGAGGGCTAGGCCCATGTATTGCGCATCACTCTCCCTGTAACTATAACCCAAGGAAGGCACCTCGCAGCAGCAGCACGACTACATCAAGACCGCACTTCGAAAAGCCAAGTCCGGATGCAGCCACACCGCCGCCACTTGGCCACCTTAAGAGAGTCATAGTTACTCCCGCCGTTTACCCGCGCTTGCTTGAATTTCTTCACGTTGACATTCAGAGCACTGGGCAGAAATCACATTGCGTCAACACCCGCTAGGGCCATCGCAATGCTTTGTTTTAATTAGACAGTCGGATTCCCCCAGTCCGTGCCAGTTCTGAGTT
>NW_025726100.1:27500-35000 GCF_021461395.2 Schistocerca americana
CTCATTCAAGTTGGACTTGGGCTCGGCGCGAGGCGTCGGGGTAGTGGACCCTCCCAAACACCACATGCCACGACAGGCGGCAGCCTGCGGGGTTCGGTGCTGGACTCTTCCCTGTTCGCTCGCCGCTACTGGGGGAATCCTTGTTAGTTTCTTTTCCTCCGCTTAGTAATATGCTTAAATTCAGCGGGTAGTCTCGCCTGCTCTGAGGTCGTTGTACGAGGTGTCGCACGCCACACCGCCAGCCGGCTGTGCACGCTACCGAGTAAGTACCGGTATGCGAACCGCCAGGCGACGGGCGCGCATCGCACGTTTAAGGAGGCGCGGCCGGCCCCACAGGCGGCCGCGACGCTCCCAGGTCTGCGAAGCGGGGCAAACGCCGCGCGCTTCAGTATACGTAGCCGACCCTCAGCCAGACGTGGCCCGGGAACGGAATCCATGGACCGCAATGTGCGTTCGAAACGTCGATGTTCATGTGTCCTGCAGTTCACATGTCGACGCGCAATTTGCTGCGTTCTTCATCGACCCACGAGCCGAGTGATCCACCGTCCTGGGTGATCTTTTCTTAGTTTACACTGTCTCTTTCAAGACAGTTGCATAGGCGGGACGTAGGCGTGTGGCGGCCCCTGTTCAAGCGTTCTGTGTCCAACGGCCTCACGGCCGATGGGCGTCGTACGGCTCCACACCGGAGCGGACAGGCAGTCGGGCGAAAGTCATTCAAAACCGGCGCCAGGCGCCAGGTGCCGCAGGCCAGCCGCTCCAGCGCTTCAGCGCTCGTACCACACAACATTGGCGTTAGTTTTGAGAAGCACGCGTGGTTCCGCACGCGGCGCACGGCTACTGCGAGCCGTACAGGTAGCGTGTTGCGCGACACGACACGCACATCGAAAGACATGCAGTCTAGTCGGTAATGATCCTTCCGCAGGTTCACCTACGGAAACCTTGTTACGACTTTTACTTCCTCTAAATGATCAAGTTTGGTCATCTTTCCGGTAGCATCGGCAACGACAGAGTCAATGCCGCGTACCAGTCCGAAGACCTCACTAAATCATTCAATCGGTAGTAGCGACGGGCGGTGTGTACAAAGGGCAGGGACGTAATCAACGCGAGCTTATGACTCGCGCTTACTGGGAATTCCTCGTTCATGGGGAACAATTGCAAGCCCCAATCCCTAGCACGAAGGAGGTTCAGCGGGTTACCCCGACCTTTCGGCCTAGGAAGACACGCTGATTCCTTCAGTGTAGCGCGCGTGCGGCCCAGAACATCTAAGGGCATCACAGACCTGTTATTGCTCAATCTCGTGCGGCTAGAAGCCGCCTGTCCCTCTAAGAAGAAAAGTAATCGCTGACAGCACGAAGGATGTCACGCGACTAGTTAGCAGGCTAGAGTCTCGTTCGTTATCGGAATTAACCAGACAAATCGCTCCACCAACTAAGAACGGCCATGCACCACCACCCACCGAATCAAGAAAGAGCTATCAATCTGTCAATCCTTCCGGTGTCCGGGCCTGGTGAGGTTTCCCGTGTTGAGTCAAATTAAGCCGCAGGCTCCACTCCTGGTGGTGCCCTTCCGTCAATTCCTTTAAGTTTCAGCTTTGCAACCATACTTCCCCCGGAACCCAAAAGCTTTGGTTTCCCGGAGGCTGCCCGCCGAGTCATCGGAGGAACTGCGGCGGATCGCTGGCTGGCATCGTTTATGGTTAGAACTAGGGCGGTATCTGATCGCCTTCGAACCTCTAACTTTCGTTCTTGATTAATGAAAACATACTTGGCAAATGCTTTCGCTTCTGTTCGTCTTGCGACGATCCAAGAATTTCACCTCTAACGTCGCAATACGAATGCCCCCGCCTGTCCCTATTAATCATTACCTCGGGTTCCGAAAACCAACAAAATAGAACCGAGGTCCTATTCCATTATTCCATGCACACAGTATTCAGGCGGGCTTGCCTGCTTTAAGCACTCTAATTTGTTCAAAGTAAACGTGCCGGCCCACCGAGACACTCACTCAAGAGCACCCTGGTAGGATTGCAACGGGGTCCGCCTCGGGACGCACGAGCACGCACGAGGCGCGTCGCACGCCTTCAGCTCGCCCCACCGGCAGGACGTCCCACGATACATGCCAGTTAAACACCGACGGGCGGTGAACCAACAGCGTGGGACACAAATCCAACTACGAGCTTTTTAACCGCAACAACTTTAATATACGCTATTGGAGCTGGAATTACCGCGGCTGCTGGCACCAGACTTGCCCTCCAATAGATACTCGTTAAAGGATTTAAAGTGTACTCATTCCGATTACGGGGCCTCGGATGAGTCCCGTATCGTTATTTTTCGTCACTACCTCCCCGTGCCGGGAGTGGGTAATTTGCGCGCCTGCTGCCTTCCTTGGATGTGGTAGCCGTTTCTCAGGCTCCCTCTCCGGAATCGAACCCTGATTCCCCGTTACCCGTTACAACCATGGTAGGCGCAGAACCTACCATCGACAGTTGATAAGGCAGACATTTGAAAGATGCGTCGCCGGTACGAGGACCGTGCGATCAGCCCAAAGTTATTCAGAGTCACCAAGGCAAACGGACCGGACGAGCCGACCGATTGGTTTTGATCTAATAAAAGCGTCCCTTCCATCTCTGGTCGGGACTCTGTTTGCATGTATTAGCTCTAGAATTACCACAGTTATCCAAGTAACGTGGGTACGATCTAAGGAACCATAACTGATTTAATGAGCCATTCGCGGTTTCACCTTAATGCGGCTTGTACTGAGACATGCATGGCTTAATCTTTGAGACAAGCATATGACTACTGGCAGGATCAACCAGGGAGCTGCGTCAACTAGAGCTGAGCAGCCGGCCGCCCGGGAGTGTGTCCCGGGGGCCCGCGCGAACACGCAAGCGTCCGCTCAATTATTCTGCAAACAGGAGGAGGCTGAGCTCCCCTGCACAATACACCTCGAAACCCTCTCAGGTCCCGGCGGCGCGCAGCGCCGTCCTAAGTACTTGGTCGGGTTCGAGAGAGGCGCAATCGCCCGGAGTTTGGCGAGTAGACGCTTTAGGTGCGACCACCCGTGCTCCCAACTGAGCTTGCCGCTGCCGACAGAGGCCCGGGAGCGTGCTGTCGTGGCATTGCCGGCGGGAGACAACACGCGCCACCTACGGTGGCCGGCAGCTCCAACGCCAGCGCCACAGAAGGACAAAAGCCCCACTTGGGTGCCGAAGCGAACTCTCCCAGCACAGCGCACGCGCCAACACGTCCGCACAGCTGCGATACAATCCACCTGCGAGAACCGCAGAGGCGACCGAGCAGCAGACGGCGTCGCGGCGCCGAGCGCCGGGCGGCGGCGCATCCTCAGCGCACACAGTCCTCAATCGGACCAGCACACTGCAGATGTCCACCGCGCTTCGCACCGGGCCCGCGAGGACCTACTTTGGCCGCACGGCGCCGCGTGCAGGGTGCGCCGGCGCGCAGCTGCGCCGCCTGCCGCCTCCGTCGGCCGGCGCGCCTGCCACTGGCCGCCCCCACCAGCCGGCTGTAGCGCGTGCGCCCACGCACCGCGCGGCCAGCACGCCGGGAGGCCCCCCCTCACCGGCCGGGGACGGTCCCACCCAGCCACCGCCGCGTATCGCTTCACACCCACATGCCATTCACGTTCGTGGGCATGGTGGGTATCGCTGAAACAACCGGTTGGTAGCTCAACCGATCGTCGCCATCACTGATTCACCTCTAGCGAGAACAACCGCACCACAACGGTTTACCAGTTCTTCATTTGCGTAACGTCACCAGCAAACGTAGACGTCCATCGCCATTTGCAAATTCAACGATTGTTGCATGCCTGTGTCAGGTGTCACGACACACTATGTCTGCCCACATACACGCAACAACATGTGCACGCTTCGCGAACACGTGGAAGGTGGCCCCCGTACGTATGCGATGTCCATTGCGCGAACGACTGTCAACCGGCCTCTGTCGCATGTCGCAGATGTGGAACGCAGTGCACCATGCTATCACGGTGTGTGAGAAGAGACGACTACGTCTGACAACACGCGCCACTACATCAACAGACGGCTCATGCTGATCGCCATCCACGGCATACCATACTGCAATCCAGCTCTTATAGGGAGACGACACGTAGCTGAGTGCACAATATTTGGACCGTATGGTTCGCCGTTGTTGGCGCAGTCGTGGTACGGTCACACATGTACCACGATGTATCATTCAGTACATGAGGACCAATGTGCGGTACAGTGTGTGATTTGGACGTACAACATCAGCGGACAGTTGCCACAAGCCGTACCACAACGTAGGCTGTGCTTCGCCATGCGAATGCCAATGAACAACTGCGAAGGGCATTGAGCATGTACGTCCTGCCGCCATCCGCATTACAGTGTATAGCTGCAAGGTGTTTAACATGAAGCGATACTCTGGGGACCGGGCAGTGCGAGTAGCAAACTATATTGCGGGGGTTGCAGTTAGGCAACACTACACTAATTTAACGCGTCGTATGACAATTACAGAGCAGGTTAAGGCCCAACGTGTGTTGGGTTAAGGCCCAACGTGTGTTGGGTTAAGGCCCAACGTGTGTTGGGTTAAGGCCCAACGTGTGTTGGGTTAAGGCCCAACGTGTGTTGGGTTAAGGCCCAACGTGTGTTGGGTTAAGGCCCAACGTGTGTTGGGTTAAGGCCCAACGTGTGTTGGGTTAAGGCCCAACGTGTGTTGGGTTAAGGCCCAACGTGTGTTGGGTTAAGGCGCAACATAGGTTAGGTTAAGGCGCAACATAGGTTAGGTTAAGGCGCAACATAGGTTAGGTTAAGGCGCAACATAGGTTAGGTTAAGGCGCAACATAGGTTAGGTTAAGGCGCAACATAGGTTAGGTTACGGCGCAACATAGGTTAGGTTAAGGCGCAACATAGGTTAGGTTAAGGCGCAACATAGGTTAGGTTACGGCGCAACATAGGTTAGGTTACGGCGCAACATAGGTTAGGTTAAGGCGCAACATAGGTTAGGTTAAGGCGCAACATAGGTTAGGTTAAGGCGCAACATAGGTTAGGTTAAGGCGCAACATAGGTTAGGTTAAGGCGCAACATAGGTTAGGTTAAGGCGCAACATAGGTTAGGTTAAGGCGCAACATAGGTTAGGTTAAGGCGCAACATAGGTTAGGTTAAGGCGCAACATAGGTTAGGTTACGGCGCAACATAGGTTAGGTTAAGGCGCAACATAGGTTAGGTTAAGGCGCAACATAGGTTAGGTTAAGGCGCAACATAGGTTAGGTTATGGCGCAACATAGGTTAGGTTACGGCGCAACATAGGTTAGGTTACGGCGCAACATAGGTTAGGTTAAGGCGCAACATAGGTTAGGTTAAGGCGCAACATAGGTTAGGTTAAGGCGCAACATAGGTTAGGTTAAGGCGCAACATAGGTTAGGTTAAGGCGCAACATAGGTTAGGTTAAGGCGCAACATAGGTTAGGTTAAGGCGCAACATAGGTTAGGTTAAGGCGCAACATGGGTTAGGTTAAGGCGCAACATGGGTTAGGTTAAGGCGCAACATGGGTTAGGTTAAGGCGCAACATGGGTTAGGTTAAGGCGCAACATGGGTTAGGTTAAGGCGCAACATGGGTTAGGTTAAGGCGCAACATGGGTTAGGTTAAGGCGCAACATGGGTTAGGTTAAGGCGCAACATGGGTTAGGTTAAGGCGCAACATGGGTTAGGTTAAGGCGCAACATGGGTTAGGTTAAGGTACAATATGGGTTAGGTTAAGGTACAATATGGGTTAGGTTAAGGTACAATATGGGTTAGGTTAAGGTACAATATGGGTTAGGTTAAGGTACAATATGGGTTAGGTTAAGGTACAATATGGGTTAGGTTAAGGTACAATATGGGTTAGGTTAAGGTACAATATGGGTTAGGTTAAGGTACAATATGGGTTAGGTTAAGGTACAATATGGGTTAGGTTAAGGTACAATACGGGTTAGGTTAAGGTACAATACGGGTTAGGTTAAGGTACAATACGGGTTAGGTTAAGGTACAATACGGGTTAGGTTAAGGTACAATACGGGTTAGGTTAAGGTACAATACGGGTTAGGTTAAGGCACTTGGGGGGGGGGGGGGCCCGGTTTGTTGATTGTGATTATCGTAAGTAAATGACTGCGGCATCATCTGATTTGCCACGTCAGGGTGCACCTTTGGCTCATAACAGGCGGCGCTCTGATTCCATGCTTGTGGCAGACCTGTGTCTTTCATTCCTGCCATTGTTTGTGTGGTGTGACAGGAGGCAGTATTGTGATGTTGGGTGCACCCCTGTCTGGGACATGTGTGGGTGTTGGTGGCTTAGCTGAGCAATGGTGGTTGTCGGAAGGGTGGGATATTCTGTTTTCCGAGTGGACCTCCCGGTCTGGTTATGATAGTGTGGATTGTCTAATGTGGCAGAGAGGATGCACTGGGTGTTGTTCCATGCTGGTGCTTACATATTGTCTGTGTGCCTGTTACAGGCAGAGAGTAGTGCGTGATAAGAGTGTCTGGCTGACGTGTGATTGTGAGCAGAGTCTTTCAGCATGTATACGGACAGGTCTATACATTATCTGTATTCTGATGGCTCTATCTATTACTAATCAGCGCCGTGTATACGTTTAATCCGGTTCCAGTCGAAACTATTGTATCTCTGTACATTAGTGACACGGCGAGCCCGCTATGTAGTTACTCGTCTCGGCAGCTTCCACCGGTGTATGGCAAATGATTATAAGGAATCAGTCTAGTCGTCAATACCGATAGTCTGACGTCACATGTCTGGGGTGGGGGACGCTGCGCCCTTCCGGTGGGTCATGGCCTAGGAAGACTCTTCCCACGCAGGGGGGCTTGGACTGTCATTGACTCTTCCGAGTAATATACTTGCCGTACGTTTTTGCGACTGCGAGTGCAACGCTCACCGGTACCGACATGGATGGAGCGCCTCCTAGCTGCCGCTGAGCATCTGCATTCGTACAGCGAGCAACGCGATCGCGTCTGTAGCTCGTACGTGGTACAGCTCGCAGCTCATGTATATGGACAGCGGGAATGTCGCATATTGGACATAACTCTTCATGAAACGCACGTTATAGGGGTGGATTGCACATTGCGAGTGCGAGCAAAGTCCGCCGTTCATCCGCTGGAGTTGCGAGTTGGGCGGTTGGGGTGGGGCACGAACGGGTGCAGGTGGAGTGATTGCCGGTCCACGACTTCGTGCGGCAGAGGCGCTGGCGTTGGGGTGGGGTCGAAAGAAGGGCACTGTGGGCCCATCGCTGTCTTAGTCGGCTTGGCGTCTCATAGATGACGGTATCGTCGTTGCAGGAGGTCATGTTGCGGGAGACCTACAGATGGCGGTATGTTTTGCGGTGCGCTCGACATGGCGGACGTAGTGTTGTCAGATTCGCATAGATGGAGGTATTGCATGTGGTTTCGCCGTATTTTCATAGATGGCGATACTGTTTTGCCGGCATGGTTGGCGTAGTTCCGTCGGATCCCTGTAGATGGAGGTG
>NW_025726100.1:40000-42500 GCF_021461395.2 Schistocerca americana
GCTCCACGGCGGGACGCCGGCTCTTCGCCCCGACCGATCTCAAGTGCCTCCATGAATTGGCGGACAAGCTGCTTGTGGGCAGCTTGCCGCCGTCGGCACTTGATTGCCTCAAGCGTTCGGTCGGGGAACATCCTGGTAAGTTCTTGATTTACAAAGAAGAACCGGGCGTCCCTCTCAAGGAACAGTTCGGCCTCTGCCTTGGCGAGCGACAGGACTTCTTCCTCCGTCCACCTCGCGCGATGCCTCTCCGTCACGATCTCAGCGTTGGCGGCCGCAGGGTGTTGGCGGCGGCGATGGACCCCGAGACCGTTCTTCGTGGTAAAAGTGCGGTGGCACTCACTGCAAGCAAAGGGAGCTACACAAACTATCGCATTTTCGTTACGGCCGGTTGGCCGGATAGGTGCTGGGGTAGCTGGGGTGGCACCTTCAGCGGAAGGGCCACCATCTCTTGTTTCTTGTCGGCTGCCCCCAACTATAAAGGGATAATGCGAGGGGGGGCTGGTAACCCCCCCAAGCCCCTGGTGCGGTCTTCCACTCTGCGAAAATCAGCGGGCCCACGAGAAGGGGAGAAGACCGCAGGAGAGGAGAGGCTAAGAGGGCTAGGCCCATGTATTGCGCATCACTCTCCCTGTAACTATAACCCCAGGAAGGCACCTCGCAGCAGTAGCACGACTACATCAAGACCGCACTTCGAAAAGCCAAGTCCGGATGCAGCCACACCGCCGCCACTTGGCCACCTTAAGAGAGTCATCATAGTTACTCCCGCCGTTTACCCGCGCTTGCTTGAATTTCTTCACGTTGACATTCAGAGCACTGGGCAGAAATCACATTGCGTCAACACCCGCTAGGGCCATCGCAATGCTTTGTTTTAATTAGACAGTCGGATTCCCCCAGTCCGTGCCAGTTCTGAGTTGATCGTTGAATGGCGGCCGAAGAGAATCCGCGCACCCGCGCGCCCCCGGAGGAGCACGCTAAGGCGGACGCGGCCTCGCAGCAAGGAAGATCCGTGGGAGGCCAAGGCACGGGACCGAGCTCGGATCCTGCACGCAGGTTGAAGCACCGGGGCGCGAACGCCGCGCAGGCGCGCGCATCCTGCACCGCCGGCCAGCACGAGGCCAACCAACGGCGAGAGCAGACCACGCCCGCGCTAAACGCCCGCACTTACCGGCACCCCTACGGCACTCACCTCGCCCAGGCCCGGCACGTTAGCGCTGACCCACTTCCCGACCAAGCCCGACACGCCCCGATCCTCAGAGCCAATCCTTATCCCGAAGTTACGGATCCAATTTGCCGACTTCCCTTACCTACATTATTCTATCGACTAGAGGCTCTTCACCTTGGAGACCTGCTGCGGATATGGGTACGAACCGGCGCGACACCTCCACGTGGCCCTCTCCCGGATTTTCAAGGTCCGAGGGGAAGATCGGGACACCGCCGCAACTGCGGTGCTCTTCGCGTTCCAAACCCTATCTCCCTGCTAGAGGATTCCAGGGAACTCGAACGCTCATGCAGAAAAGAAAACTCTTCCCCGATCTCCCGACGGCGTCTCCGGGTCCTTTTGGGTTACCCCGACGAGCATCTCTAAAAGAGGGGCCCGACTTGTATCGGTTCCGCTGCCGGGTTCCGGAATAGGAACCGGATTCCCTTTCGCCCAACGGGGGCCAGCACAAAGTGCATCATGCTATGACGGCCCCCATCAACATCGGATTTCTCCTAGGGCTTAGGATCGACTGACTCGTGTGCAACGGCTGTTCACACGAAACCCTTCTCCGCGTCAGCCCTCCAGGGCCTCGCTGGAGTATTTGCTACTACCACCAAGATCTGCACCGACGGCGGCTCCAGGCAGGCTCACGCCCAGACCCTTCTGCGCCCACCGCCGCGACCCTCCTACTCGTCAGGGCTTCGCGGCCGGCCGCAAGGACCGGCCATGACTGCCAGACTGACGGCCGAGTATAGGCACGACGCTTCAGCGCCATCCATTTTCAGGGCTAGTTGCTTCGGCAGGTGAGTTGTTACACACTCCTTAGCGGATTCCGACTTCCATGGCCACCGTCCTGCTGTCTTAAGCAACCAACGCCTTTCATGGTTTCCCATGAGCGTCGATTCGGGCGCCTTAACTCGGCGTTTGGTTCATCCCACAGCGCCAGTTCTGCTTACCAAAAGTGGCCCACTTGGCACTCCGATCCGAGTCGTTTGCTCGCGGCTTCAGCATATCAAGCAAGCCGGAGATCTCACCCATTTAAAGTTTGAGAATAGGTTGAGGTCGTTTCGGCCCCAAGGCCTCTAATCATTCGCTTTACCGGATGAGACTCGTACGAGCACCAGCTATCCTGAGGGAAACTTCGGAGGGAACCAGCTACTAGATGGTTCGATTAGTCTTTCGCCCCTATACCCAGCTCCGACGATCGATTTGCACGTCAGAATCGCTACGGACCTCCATCAGGGTTTCCCCTGACTTCGTCCTGGCCAGGCATAGTTCACCATCTTTCGGGTCCCAACG
>NW_025726100.1:45000-50000 GCF_021461395.2 Schistocerca americana
AGCTTTGCAACCATACTTCCCCCGGAACCCAAAAGCTTTGGTTTCCCGGAGGCTGCCCGCCGAGTCATCGGAGGAACTGCGGCGGATCGCTGGCTGGCATCGTTTATGGTTAGAACTAGGGCGGTATCTGATCGCCTTCGAACCTCTAACTTTCGTTCTTGATTAATGAAAACATACTTGGCAAATGCTTTCGCTTCTGTTCGTCTTGCGACGATCCAAGAATTTCACCTCTAACGTCGCAATACGAATGCCCCCGCCTGTCCCTATTAATCATTACCTCGGGTTCCGAAAACCAACAAAATAGAACCGAGGTCCTATTCCATTATTCCATGCACACAGTATTCAGGCGGGCTTGCCTGCTTTAAGCACTCTAATTTGTTCAAAGTAAACGTGCCGGCCCACCGAGACACTCACTCAAGAGCACCCTGGTAGGATTGCAACGGGGTCCGCCTCGGGACGCACGAGCACGCACGAGGCGCGTCGCACGCCTTCAGCTCGCCCCACCGGCAGGACGTCCCACGATACATGCCAGTTAAACACCGACGGGCGGTGAACCAACAGCGTGGGACACAAATCCAACTACGAGCTTTTTAACCGCAACAACTTTAATATACGCTATTGGAGCTGGAATTACCGCGGCTGCTGGCACCAGACTTGCCCTCCAATAGATACTCGTTAAAGGATTTAAAGTGTACTCATTCCGATTACGGGGCCTCGGATGAGTCCCGTATCGTTATTTTTCGTCACTACCTCCCCGTGCCGGGAGTGGGTAATTTGCGCGCCTGCTGCCTTCCTTGGATGTGGTAGCCGTTTCTCAGGCTCCCTCTCCGGAATCGAACCCTGATTCCCCGTTACCCGTTACAACCATGGTAGGCGCAGAACCTACCATCGACAGTTGATAAGGCAGACATTTGAAAGATGCGTCGCCGGTACGAGGACCGTGCGATCAGCCCAAAGTTATTCAGAGTCACCAAGGCAAACGGACCGGACGAGCCGACCGATTGGTTTTGATCTAATAAAAGCGTCCCTTCCATCTCTGGTCGGGACTCTGTTTGCATGTATTAGCTCTAGAATTACCACAGTTATCCAAGTAACGTGGGTACGATCTAAGGAACCATAACTGATTTAATGAGCCATTCGCGGTTTCACCTTAATGCGGCTTGTACTGAGACATGCATGGCTTAATCTTTGAGACAAGCATATGACTACTGGCAGGATCAACCAGGGAGCTGCGTCAACTAGAGCTGAGCAGCCGGCCGCCCGGGAGTGTGTCCCGGGGGCCCGCGCGAACACGCAAGCGTCCGCTCAATTATTCTGCAAACAGGAGGAGGCTGAGCTCCCCTGCACAATACACCTCGAAACCCTCTCAGGTCCCGGCGGCGCGCAGCGCCGTCCTAAGTACTTGGTCGGGTTCGAGAGAGGCGCAATCGCCCGGAGTTTGGCGAGTAGACGCTTTAGGTGCGACCACCCGTGCTCCCAACTGAGCTTGCCGCTGCCGACAGAGGCCCGGGAGCGTGCTGTCGTGGCATTGCCGGCGGGAGACAACACGCGCCACCTACGGTGGCCGGCAGCTCCAACGCCAGCGCCACAGAAGGACAAAAGCCCCACTTGGGTGCCGAAGCGAACTCTCCCAGCACAGCGCACGCGCCAACACGTCCGCACAGCTGCGATACAATCCACCTGCGAGAACCGCAGAGGCGACCGAGCAGCAGACGGCGTCGCGGCGCCGAGCGCCGGGCGGCGGCGCATCCTCAGCGCACACAGTCCTCAATCGGACCAGCACACTGCAGATGTCCACCGCGCTTCGCACCGGGCCCGCGAGGACCTACTTTGGCCGCACGGCGCCGCGTGCAGGGTGCGCCGGCGCGCAGCTGCGCCGCCTGCCGCCTCCGTCGGCCGGCGCGCCTGCCACTGGCCGCCCCCACCAGCCGGCTGTAGCGCGTGCGCCCACGCACCGCGCGGCCAGCACGCCGGAAGGCCCCCCCTCACCGGCCGGGGACGGTCCCACCCAGCCACCGCCGCGTATCGCTTCACACCCACATGCCATTCACGTTCGTGGGCATGGTGGGTATCGCTGAAACAACCGGTTGGTAGCTCAACCGATCGTCGCCATCACTGATTCACCTCTAGCGAGAACAACCGCACCACAACGGTTTACCAGTTCTTCATTTGCGTAACGTCACCAGCAAACGTAGACGTCCATCGCCATTTGCAAATTCAACGATTGTTGCATGCCTGTGTCAGGTGTCACGACACACTATGTCTGCCCACATACACGCAACAACATGTGCACGCTTCGCGAACACGTGGAAGGTGGCCCCCGTACGTATGCGATGTCCATTGCGCGAACGACTGTCAACCGGCCTCTGTCGCATGTCGCAGATGTGGAACGCAGTGCACCATGCTATCACGGTGTGTGAGAAGAGACGACTACATCTGACAACACGCGCCACTACATCAACAGACGGCTCATGCTGATCGCCATCCACGGCATACCATACTGCAATCCAGCTCTTATAGGGAGACGACACGTAGCTGAGTGCACAATATTTGGACCGTATGGTTCGCCGTTGTTGGCGCAGTCGTGGTACGGTCACACATGTACCACGATGTATCATTCAGTACATGAGGACCAATGTGCGGTACAGTGTGTGATTTGGACGTACAACATCAGCGGACAGTTGCCACAAGCCGTACCACAACGTAGGCTGTGCTTCGCCATGCGAATGCCAATGAACAACTGCGAAGGGCATTGAGCATGTACGTCCTGCCGCCATCCGCATTACAGTGTATAGCTGCAAGGTGTTTAACATGAAGCGATACTCTGGGGACCGGGCAGTGCGAGTAGCAAACTATATTGCGGGGGTTGCAGTTAGGCAACACTACACTAATTTAACGCGTCGTATGACAATTACAGAGCAGGTTAAGGCCCAACGTGTGTTGGGTTAAGGCCCAACGTGTGTTGGGTTAAGGCCCAACGTGTGTTGGGTTAAGGCCCAACGTGTGTTGGGTTAAGGCCCAACGTGTGTTGGGTTAAGGCCCAACGTGTGTTGGGTTAAGGCCCAACGTGTGTTGGGTTAAGGCCCAACGTGTGTTGGGTTAAGGCCCAACGTGTGTTGGGTTAAGGCCCAACGTGTGTTGGGTTAAGGCCCAACGTGTGTTGGGTTAAGGCCCAACGTGTGTTGGGTTAAGGCCCAACGTGTGTTGGGTTAAGGCCCAACGTGTGTTGGGTTAAGGCCCAACGTGTGTTGGGTTAAGGCCCAACGTGTGTTGGGTTAAGGCCCAACGTGTGTTGGGTTAAGGCCCAACGTGTGTTGGGTTAAGGCCCAACGTGTGTTGGGTTAAGGCCCAACGTGTGTTGGGTTAAGGCCCAACGTGTGTTGGGTTAAGGCGCAACATAGGTTAGGTTAAGGCGCAACATAGGTTAGGTTAAGGCGCAACATAGGTTAGGTTACGGCGCAACATAGGTTAGGTTAAGGCGCAACATAGGTTAGGTTAAGGCGCAACATAGGTTAGGTTACGGCGCAACATAGGTTAGGTTAAGGCGCAACATAGGTTAGGTTAAGGCGCAACATAGGTTAGGTTAAGGCGCAACATAGGTTAGGTTAAGGCGCAACATAGGTTAGGTTAAGGCGCAACATAGGTTAGGTTAAGGCGCAACATAGGTTAGGTTAAGGCGCAACATAGGTTAGGTTAAGGCGCAACATAGGTTAGGTTAAGGCGCAACATAGGTTAGGTTACGGCGCAACATAGGTTAGGTTAAGGCGCAACATAGGTTAGGTTAAGGCGCAACATAGGTTAGGTTAAGGCGCAACATAGGTTAGGTTATGGCGCAACATAGGTTAGGTTACGGCGCAACATAGGTTAGGTTACGGCGCAACATAGGTTAGGTTAAGGCGCAACATAGGTTAGGTTAAGGCGCAACATAGGTTAGGTTAAGGCGCAACATAGGTTAGGTTAAGGCGCAACATAGGTTAGGTTAAGGCGCAACATAGGTTAGGTTAAGGCGCAACATAGGTTAGGTTAAGGCGCAACATAGGTTAGGTTAAGGCGCAACATGGGTTAGGTTAAGGCGCAACATGGGTTAGGTTAAGGCGCAACATGGGTTAGGTTAAGGCGCAACATGGGTTAGGTTAAGGCGCAACATGGGTTAGGTTAAGGCGCAACATGGGTTAGGTTAAGGCGCAACATGGGTTAGGTTAAGGCGCAACATGGGTTAGGTTAAGGCGCAACATGGGTTAGGTTAAGGCGCAACATGGGTTAGGTTAAGGCGCAACATGGGTTAGGTTAAGGCGCAACATGGGTTAGGTTAAGGTACAATATGGGTTAGGTTAAGGTACAATATGGGTTAGGTTAAGGTACAATATGGGTTAGGTTAAGGTACAATATGGGTTAGGTTAAGGTACAATATGGGTTAGGTTAAGGTACAATATGGGTTAGGTTAAGGTACAATATGGGTTAGGTTAAGGTACAATATGGGTTAGGTTAAGGTACAATATGGGTTAGGTTAAGGTACAATATGGGTTAGGTTAAGGTACAATACGGGTTAGGTTAAGGTACAATACGGGTTAGGTTAAGGTACAATACGGGTTAGGTTAAGGTACAATACGGGTTAGGTTAAGGTACAATACGGGTTAGGTTAAGGCACTTGGGGGGGGGGGGGGGCCCGGTTTGTTGATTGTGATTATCGTAAGTAAATGACTGCGGCATCATCTGATTTGCCACGTCAGGGTGCACCTTTGGCTCATAACAGGCGGCGCTCTGATTCCATGCTTGTGGCAGACCTGTGTCTTTCATTCCTGCCATTGTTTGTGTGGTGTGACAGGAGGCAGTATTGTGATGTTGGGTGCACCCCTGTCTGGGACATGTGTGGGTGTTGGTGGCTTAGCTGAGCAATGGTGGTTGTCGGAAGGGTGGGATATTCTGTTTTCCGAGTGGACCTCCCGGTCTGGTTATGATAGTGTGGATTGTCTAATGTGGCAGAGAGGATGCACTGGGTG
>NW_025726100.1:57500-62500 GCF_021461395.2 Schistocerca americana
ACTTGGCAAATGCTTTCGCTTCTGTTCGTCTTGCGACGATCCAAGAATTTCACCTCTAACGTCGCAATACGAATGCCCCCGCCTGTCCCTATTAATCATTACCTCGGGTTCCGAAAACCAACAAAATAGAACCGAGGTCCTATTCCATTATTCCATGCACACAGTATTCAGGCGGGCTTGCCTGCTTTAAGCACTCTAATTTGTTCAAAGTAAACGTGCCGGCCCACCGAGACACTCACTCAAGAGCACCCTGGTAGGATTGCAACGGGGTCCGCCTCGGGACGCACGAGCACGCACGAGGCGCGTCGCACGCCTTCAGCTCGCCCCACCGGCAGGACGTCCCACGATACATGCCAGTTAAACACCGACGGGCGGTGAACCAACAGCGTGGGACACAAATCCAACTACGAGCTTTTTAACCGCAACAACTTTAATATACGCTATTGGAGCTGGAATTACCGCGGCTGCTGGCACCAGACTTGCCCTCCAATAGATACTCGTTAAAGGATTTAAAGTGTACTCATTCCGATTACGGGGCCTCGGATGAGTCCCGTATCGTTATTTTTCGTCACTACCTCCCCGTGCCGGGAGTGGGTAATTTGCGCGCCTGCTGCCTTCCTTGGATGTGGTAGCCGTTTCTCAGGCTCCCTCTCCGGAATCGAACCCTGATTCCCCGTTACCCGTTACAACCATGGTAGGCGCAGAACCTACCATCGACAGTTGATAAGGCAGACATTTGAAAGATGCGTCGCCGGTACGAGGACCGTGCGATCAGCCCAAAGTTATTCAGAGTCACCAAGGCAAACGGACCGGACGAGCCGACCGATTGGTTTTGATCTAATAAAAGCGTCCCTTCCATCTCTGGTCGGGACTCTGTTTGCATGTATTAGCTCTAGAATTACCACAGTTATCCAAGTAACGTGGGTACGATCTAAGGAACCATAACTGATTTAATGAGCCAGCTTGTACTGAGACATGCATGGCTTAATCTTTGAGACAAGCATATGACTACTGGCAGGATCAACCAGGGAGCTGCGTCAACTAGAGCTGAGCAGCCGGCCGCCCGGGAGTGTGTCCCGGGGGCCCGCGCGAACACGCAAGCGTCCGCTCAATTATTCTGCAAACAGGAGGAGGCTGAGCTCCCCTGCACAATACACCTCGAAACCCTCTCAGGTCCCGGCGGCGCGCAGCGCCGTCCTAAGTACTTGGTCGGGTTCGAGAGAGGCGCAATCGCCCGGAGTTTGGCGAGTAGACGCTTTAGGTGCGACCACCCGTGCTCCCAACTGAGCTTGCCGCTGCCGACAGAGGCCCGGGAGCGTGCTGTCGTGGCATTGCCGGCGGGAGACAACACGCGCCACCTACGGTGGCCGGCAGCTCCAACGCCAGCGCCACAGAAGGACAAAAGCCCCACTTGGGTGCCGAAGCGAACTCTCCCAGCACAGCGCACGCGCCAACACGTCCGCACAGCTGCGATACAATCCACCTGCGAGAACCGCAGAGGCGACCGAGCAGCAGACGGCGTCGCGGCGCCGAGCGCCGGGCGGCGGCGCATCCTCAGCGCACACAGTCCTCAATCGGACCAGCACACTGCAGATGTCCACCGCGCTTCGCACCGGGCCCGCGAGGACCTACTTTGGCCGCACGGCGCCGCGTGCAGGGTGCGCCGGCGCGCAGCTGCGCCGCCTGCCGCCTCCGTCGGCCGGCGCGCCTGCCACTGGCCGCCCCCACCAGCCGGCTGTAGCGCGTGCGCCCACGCACCGCGCGGCCAGCACGCCGGAAGGCCCCCCCTCACCGGCCGGGGACGGTCCCACCCAGCCACCGCCGCGTATCGCTTCACACCCACATGCCATTCACGTTCGTGGGCATGGTGGGTATCGCTGAAACAACCGGTTGGTAGCTCAACCGATCGTCGCCATCACTGATTCACCTCTAGCGAGAACAACCGCACCACAACGGTTTACCAGTTCTTCAATTGCGTAACGTCACCAGCAAACGTAGACGTCCATCGCCATTTGCAAATTCAACGATTGTTGCATGCCTGTGTCAGGTGTCACGACACACTATGTCTGCCCACATACACGCAACAACATGTGCACGCTTCGCGAACACGTGGAAGGTGGCCCCCGTACGTATGCGATGTCCATTGCGCGAACGACTGTCAACCGGCCTCTGTCGCATGTCGCAGATGTGGAACGCAGTGCACCATGCTATCACGGTGTGTGAGAAGAGACGACTACGTCTGACAACACGCGCCACTACATCAACAGACGGCTCATGCTGATCGCCATCCACGGCATACCATACTGCAATCCAGCTCTTATAGGGAGACGACACGTAGCTGAGTGCACAATATTTGGACCGTATGGTTCGCCGTTGTTGGCGCAGTCGTGGTACGGTCACACATGTACCACGATGTATCATTCAGTACATGAGGACCAATGTGCGGTACAGTGTGTGATTTGGACGTACAACATCAGCGGACAGTTGCCACAAGCCGTACCACAACGTAGGCTGTGCTTCGCCATGCGAATGCCAATGAACAACTGCGAAGGGCATTGAGCATGTACGTCCTGCCGCCATCCGCATTACAGTGTATAGCTGCAAGGTGTTTAACATGAAGCGATACTCTGGGGACCGGGCAGTGCGAGTAGCAAACTATATTGCGGGGGTTGCAGTTAGGCAACACTACACTAATTTAACGCGTCGTATGACAATTACAGAGCAGGTTAAGGCCCAACGTGTGTTGGGTTAAGGCCCAACGTGTGTTGGGTTAAGGCCCAACGTGTGTTGGGTTAAGGCCCAACGTGTGTTGGGTTAAGGCCCAACGTGTGTTGGGTTAAGGCCCAACGTGTGTTGGGTTAAGGCCCAACGTGTGTTGGGTTAAGGCCCAACGTGTGTTGGGTTAAGGCCCAACGTGTGTTGGGTTAAGGCCCAACGTGTGTTGGGTTAAGGCCCAACGTGTGTTGGGTTAAGGCCCAACGTGTGTTGGGTTAAGGCCCAACGTGTGTTGGGTTAAGGCCCAACGTGTGTTGGGTTAAGGCGCAACATAGGTTGGGTTAAGGCGCAACATAGGTTAGGTTAAGGCGCAACATAGGTTAGGTTAAGGCGCAACATAGGTTAGGTTAAGGCGCAACATAGGTTAGGTTACGGCGCAACATAGGTTAGGTTAAGGCGCAACATAGGTTAGGTTAAGGCGCAACATAGGTTAGGTTAAGGCGCAACATAGGTTAGGTTAAGGCGCAACATAGGTTAGGTTAAGGCGCAACATAGGTTAGGTTAAGGCGCAACATAGGTTAGGTTACGGCGCAACATAGGTTAGGTTAAGGCGCAACATAGGTTAGGTTAAGGCGCAACATAGGTTAGGTTAAGGCGCAACATAGGTTAGGTTACGGCGCAACATAGGTTAGGTTACGGCGCAACATAGGTTAGGTTACGGCGCAACATAGGTTAGGTTAAGGCGCAACATAGGTTAGGTTAAGGCGCAACATAGGTTAGGTTAAGGCGCAACATAGGTTAGGTTAAGGCGCAACATAGGTTAGGTTAAGGCGCAACATAGGTTAGGTTAAGGCGCAACATAGGTTAGGTTAAGGCGCAACATAGGTTAGGTTAAGGCGCAACATGGGTTAGGTTAAGGCGCAACATGGGTTAGGTTAAGGCGCAACATGGGTTAGGTTAAGGCACAACATGGGTTAGGTTAAGGCGCAACATGGGTTAGGTTAAGGCGCAACATGGGTTAGGTTAAGGCGCAACATGGGTTAGGTTAAGGCGCAACATGGGTTAGGTTAAGGCGCAACATGGGTTAGGTTAAGGCGCAACATGGGTTAGGTTAAGGCGCAACATGGGTTAGGTTAAGGCGCAACATGGGTTAGGTTAAGGTACAATATGGGTTAGGTTAAGGTACAATATGGGTTAGGTTAAGGTACAATATGGGTTAGGTTAAGGTACAATATGGGTTAGGTTAAGGTACAATATGGGTTAGGTTAAGGTACAATATGGGTTAGGTTAAGGTACAATATGGGTTAGGTTAAGGTACAATATGGGTTAGGTTAAGGTACAATACGGGTTAGGTTAAGGTACAATACGGGTTAGGTTAAGGTACAATACGGGTTAGGTTAAGGTACAATACGGGTTAGGTTAAGGTACAATACGGGTTAGGTTAAGGTACAATACGGGTTAGGTTAAGGTACAATACGGGTTAGGTTAAGGCACTTGGGGGGGGGGGGGGCCCGGTTTGTTGATTGTGATTATCGTAAGTAAATGACTGCGGCATCATCTGATTTGCCACGTCAGGGTGCACCTTTGGCTCATAACAGGCGGCGCTCTGATTCCATGCTTGTGGCAGACCTGTGTCTTTCATTCCTGCCATTGTTTGTGTGGTGTGACAGGAGGCAGTATTGTGATGTTGGGTGCACCCCTGTCTGGGACATGTGTGGGTGTTGGTGGCTTAGCTGAGCAATGGTGGTTGTCGGAAGGGTGGGATATTCTGTTTTCCGAGTGGACCTCCCGGTCTGGTTATGATAGTGTGGATTGTCTAATGTGGCAGAGAGGATGCACTGGGTGTTGTTCCATGCTGGTGCTTACATATTGTCTGTGTGCCTGTTACAGGCAGAGAGTAGTGCGTGATAAGAGTGTCTGGCTGACGTGTGATTGTGAGCAGAGTCTTTCAGCATGTATACGGACAGGTCTATACATTATCTGTATTCTGATGGCTCTATCTATTACTAATCAGCGCCGTGTATACGTTTAATCCGGTTCCAGTCGAAACTATTGTATCTCTGTACATTAGTGACACGGCGAGCCCGCTATGTAGTTACTCGTCTCGGCAGCTTCCACCGGTGTATGGCAAATGATTATAAGGAATCAGTCTAGTCGTCAATACCGATAGTCTGACGTCACATGTCTGGGGTGGGGGACGCTGCGCCCTTCCGGTGGGTCATGGCCTAGGAAGACTCTTCCCACGCAGGGGGGCTTGGACTGTCATTGACTCTTCCGAGTAATAT
>NW_025726100.1:72500-75000 GCF_021461395.2 Schistocerca americana
AGTCCTCAATCGGACCAGCACACTGCAGATGTCCACCGCGCTTCGCACCGGGCCCGCGAGGACCTACTTTGGCCGCACGGCGCCGCGTGCAGGGTGCGCCGGCGCGCAGCTGCGCCGCCTGCCGCCTCCGTCGGCCGGCGCGCCTGCCACTGGCCGCCCCCACCAGCCGGCTGTAGCGCGTGCGCCCACGCACCGCGCGGCCAGCACGCCGGAAGGCCCCCCCTCACCGGCCGGGGACGGTCCCACCCAGCCACCGCCGCGTATCGCTTCACACCCACATGCCATTCACGTTCGTGGGCATGGTGGGTATCGCTGAAACAACCGGTTGGTAGCTCAACCGATCGTCGCCATCACTGATTCACCTCTAGCGAGAACAACCGCACCACAACGGTTTACCAGTTCTTCATTTGCGTAACGTCACCAGCAAACGTAGACGTCCATCGCCATTTGCAAATTCAACGATTGTTGCATGCCTGTGTCAGGTGTCACGACACACTATGTCTGCCCACATACACGCAACAACATGTGCACGCTTCGCGAACACGTGGAAGGTGGCCCCCGTACGTATGCGATGTCCATTGCGCGAACGACTGTCAACCGGCCTCTGTCGCATGTCGCAGATGTGGAACGCAGTGCACCATGCTATCACGGTGTGTGAGAAGAGACGACTACGTCTGACAACACGCGCCACTACATCAACAGACGGCTCATGCTGATCGCCATCCACGGCATACCATACTGCAATCCAGCTCTTATAGGGAGACGACACGTAGCTGAGTGCACAATATTTGGACCGTATGGTTCGCCGTTGTTGGCGCAGTCGTGGTACGGTCACACATGTACCACGATGTATCATTCAGTACATGAGGACCAATGTGCGGTACAGTGTGTGATTTGGACGTACAACATCAGCGGACAGTTGCCACAAGCCGTACCACAACGTAGGCTGTGCTTCGCCATGCGAATGCCAATGAACAACTGCGAAGGGCATTGAGCATGTACGTCCTGCCGCCATCCGCATTACAGTGTATAGCTGCAAGGTGTTTAACATGAAGCGATACTCTGGGGACCGGGCAGTGCGAGTAGCAAACTATATTGCGGGGGTTGCAGTTAGGCAACACTACACTAATTTAACGCGTCGTATGACAATTACAGAGCAGGTTAAGGCCCAACGTGTGTTGGGTTAAGGCCCAACGTGTGTTGGGTTAAGGCCCAACGTGTGTTGGGTTAAGGCCCAACGTGTGTTGGGTTAAGGCCCAACGTGTGTTGGGTTAAGGCCCAACGTGTGTTGGGTTAAGGCCCAACGTGTGTTGGGTTAAGGCCCAACGTGTGTTGGGTTAAGGCCCAACGTGTGTTGGGTTAAGGCCCAACGTGTGTTGGGTTAAGGCCCAACGTGTGTTGGGTTAAGGCCCAACGTGTGTTGGGTTAAGGCCCAACGTGTGTTGGGTTAAGGCCCAACGTGTGTTGGGTTAAGGCCCAACGTGTGTTGGGTTAAGGCCCAACGTGTGTTGGGTTAAGGCCCAACGTGTGTTGGGTTAAGGCCCAACGTGTGTTGGGTTAAGGCCCAACGTGTGTTGGGTTAAGGCCCAACGTGTGTTGGGTTAAGGCGCAACATAGGTTAGGTTAAGGCGCAACATAGGTTAGGTTAAGGCGCAACATAGGTTAGGTTAAGGCGCAACATAGGTTAGGTTAAGGCGCAACATAGGTTAGGTTAAGGCGCAACATAGGTTAGGTTACGGCGCAACATAGGTTAGGTTAAGGCGCAACATAGGTTAGGTTAAGGCGCAACATAGGTTAGGTTACGGCGCAACATAGGTTAGGTTAAGGCGCAACATAGGTTAGGTTAAGGCGCAACATAGGTTAGGTTAAGGCGCAACATAGGTTAGGTTAAGGCGCAACATAGGTTAGGTTAAGGCGCAACATAGGTTAGGTTAAGGCGCAACATAGGTTAGGTTAAGGCGCAACATAGGTTAGGTTAAGGCGCAACATAGGTTAGGTTAAGGCGCAACATAGGTTAGGTTACGGCGCAACATAGGTTAGGTTAAGGCGCAACATAGGTTAGGTTAAGGCGCAGCATAGGTTAGGTTAAGGCGCAACATAGGTTAGGTTATGGCGCAACATAGGTTAGGTTACGGCGCAACATAGGTTAGGTTACGGCGCAACATAGGTTAGGTTAAGGCGCAACATAGGTTAGGTTAAGGCGCAACATAGGTTAGGTTAAGGCGCAACATAGGTTAGGTTAAGGCGCAACATAGGTTAGGTTAAGGCGCAACATAGGTTAGGTTAAGGCGCAACATGGGTTAGGTTAAGGCGCAACATGGGTTAGGTTAAGGCGCAACATGGGTTAGGTTAAGGCGCAACATGGGTTAGGTTAAGGCGCAACATGGGTTAGGTTAAGGCGCAACATGGGTTAGGTTAAGGCGCAACATGGGTTAGGTTAAGGCGCAACATGGGTTAGGTTAAGGCGCAACATGGGTTAGGTTAAGGCGCAACATGGGTT
>NW_025726100.1:85000-87500 GCF_021461395.2 Schistocerca americana
TGCGCCGCCTGCCGCCTCCGTCGGCCGGCGCGCCTGCCACTGGCCGCCCCCACCAGCCGGCTGTAGCGCGTGCGCCCACGCACCGCGCGGCCAGCACGCCGGAAGGCCCCCCCTCACCGGCCGGGGACGGTCCCACCCAGCCACCGCCGCGTATCGCTTCACACCCACATGCCATTCACGTTCGTGGGCATGGTGGGTATCGCTGAAACAACCGGTTGGTAGCTCAACCGATCGTCGCCATCACTGATTCACCTCTAGCGAGAACAACCGCACCACAACGGTTTACCAGTTCTTCATTTGCGTAACGTCACCAGCAAACGTAGACGTCCATCGCCATTTGCAAATTCAACGATTGTTGCATGCCTGTGTCAGGTGTCACGACACACTATGTCTGCCCACATACACGCAACAACATGTGCACGCTTCGCGAACACGTGGAAGGTGGCCCCCGTACGTATGCGATGTCCATTGCGCGAACGACTGTCAACCGGCCTCTGTCGCATGTCGCAGATGTGGAACGCAGTGCACCATGCTATCACGGTGTGTGAGAAGAGACGACTACGTCTGACAACACGCGCCACTACATCAACAGACGGCTCATGCTGATCGCCATCCACGGCATACCATACTGCAATCCAGCTCTTATAGGGAGACGACACGTAGCTGAGTGCACAATATTTGGACCGTATGGTTCGCCGTTGTTGGCGCAGTCGTGGTACGGTCACACATGTACCACGATGTATCATTCAGTACATGAGGACCAATGTGCGGTACAGTGTGTGATTTGGACGTACAACATCAGCGGACAGTTGCCACAAGCCGTACCACAACGTAGGCTGTGCTTCGCCATGCGAATGCCAATGAACAACTGCGAAGGGCATTGAGCATGTACGTCCTGCCGCCATCCGCATTACAGTGTATAGCTGCAAGGTGTTTAACATGAAGCGATACTCTGGGGACCGGGCAGTGCGAGTAGCAAACTATATTGCGGGGGTTGCAGTTAGGCAACACTACACTAATTTAACGCGTCGTATGACAATTACAGAGCAGGTTAAGGCCCAACGTGTGTTGGGTTAAGGCCCAACGTGTGTTGGGTTAAGGCCCAACGTGTGTTGGGTTAAGGCCCAACGTGTGTTGGGTTAAGGCCCAACGTGTGTTGGGTTAAGGCCCAACGTGTGTTGGGTTAAGGCCCAACGTGTGTTGGGTTAAGGCCCAACGTGTGTTGGGTTAAGGCCCAACGTGTGTTGGGTTAAGGCCCAACGTGTGTTGGGTTAAGGCCCAACGTGTGTTGGGTTAAGGCCCAACGTGTGTTGGGTTAAGGCCCAACGTGTGTTGGGTTAAGGCCCAACGTGTGTTGGGTTAAGGCCCAACGTGTGTTGGGTTAAGGCCCAACGTGTGTTGGGTTAAGGCCCAACGTGTGTTGGGTTAAGGCCCAACGTGTGTTGGGTTAAGGCCCAACGTGTGTTGGGTTAAGGCGCAACATAGGTTAGGTTAAGGCGCAACATAGGTTAGGTTAAGGCGCAACATAGGTTAGGTTAAGGCGCAACATAGGTTAGGTTAAGGCGCAACATAGGTTAGGTTAAGGCGCAACATAGGTTAGGTTAAGGCGCAACATAGGTTAGGTTAAGGCGCAACATAGGTTAGGTTAAGGCGCAACATAGGTTAGGTTAAGGCGCAACATAGGTTAGGTTACGGCGCAACATAGGTTAGGTTAAGGCGCAACATAGGTTAGGTTAAGGCGCAACATAGGTTAGGTTAAGGCGCAACATAGGTTAGGTTAAGGCGCAACATAGGTTAGGTTAAGGCGCAACATAGGTTAGGTTAAGGCGCAACATAGGTTAGGTTAAGGCGCAACATAGGTTAGGTTAAGGCGCAACATAGGTTAGGTTAAGGCGCAACATAGGTTAGGTTACGGCGCAACATAGGTTAGGTTAAGGCGCAACATAGGTTAGGTTAAGGCGCAACATAGGTTAGGTTAAGGCGCAACATAGGTTAGGTTATGGCGCAACATAGGTTAGGTTACGGCGCAACATAGGTTAGGTTACGGCGCAACATAGGTTAGGTTACGGCGCAACATAGGTTAGGTTAAGGCGCAACATAGGTTAGGTTAAGGCGCAACATAGGTTAGGTTAAGGCGCAACATAGGTTAGGTTAAGGCGCAACATAGGTTAGGTTAAGGCGCAACATAGGTTAGGTTAAGGCGCAACATGGGTTAGGTTAAGGCGCAACATGGGTTAGGTTAAGGCGCAACATGGGTTAGGTTAAGGCGCAACATGGGTTAGGTTAAGGCGCAACATGGGTTAGGTTAAGGCGCAACATGGGTTAGGTTAAGGCGCAACATGGGTTAGGTTAAGGCGCAACATGGGTTAGGTTAAGGCGCAACATGGGTTAGGTTAAGGCGCAACATGGGTTAGGTTAAGGCGCAACATGGGTTAGGTTAAGGCGCAACATGGGTTAGGTTAAGGTACAATATGGGTTAGGTTAAGGTACAATATGGGTT
>NW_025726100.1:95000-100000 GCF_021461395.2 Schistocerca americana
CTCGCGCTTACTGGGAATTCCTCGTTCATGGGGAACAATTGCAAGCCCCAATCCCTAGCACGAAGGAGGTTCAGCGGGTTACCCCGACCTTTCGGCCTAGGAAGACACGCTGATTCCTTCAGTGTAGCGCGCGTGCGGCCCAGAACATCTAAGGGCATCACAGACCTGTTATTGCTCAATCTCGTGCGGCTAGAAGCCGCCTGTCCCTCTAAGAAGAAAAGTAATCGCTGACAGCACGAAGGATGTCACGCGACTAGTTAGCAGGCTAGAGTCTCGTTCGTTATCGGAATTAACCAGACAAATCGCTCCACCAACTAAGAACGGCCATGCACCACCACCCACCGAATCAAGAAAGAGCTATCAATCTGTCAATCCTTCCGGTGTCCGGGCCTGGTGAGGTTTCCCGTGTTGAGTCAAATTAAGCCGCAGGCTCCACTCCTGGTGGTGCCCTTCCGTCAATTCCTTTAAGTTTCAGCTTTGCAACCATACTTCCCCCGGAACCCAAAAGCTTTGGTTTCCCGGAGGCTGCCCGCCGAGTCATCGGAGGAACTGCGGCGGATCGCTGGCTGGCATCGTTTATGGTTAGAACTAGGGCGGTATCTGATCGCCTTCGAACCTCTAACTTTCGTTCTTGATTAATGAAAACATACTTGGCAAATGCTTTCGCTTCTGTTCGTCTTGCGACGATCCAAGAATTTCACCTCTAACGTCGCAATACGAATGCCCCCGCCTGTCCCTATTAATCATTACCTCGGGTTCCGAAAACCAACAAAATAGAACCGAGGTCCTATTCCATTATTCCATGCACACAGTATTCAGGCGGGCTTGCCTGCTTTAAGCACTCTAATTTGTTCAAAGTAAACGTGCCGGCCCACCGAGACACTCACTCAAGAGCACCCTGGTAGGATTGCAACGGGGTCCGCCTCGGGACGCACGAGCACGCACGAGGCGCGTCGCACGCCTTCAGCTCGCCCCACCGGCAGGACGTCCCACGATACATGCCAGTTAAACACCGACGGGCGGTGAACCAACAGCGTGGGACACAAATCCAACTACGAGCTTTTTAACCGCAACAACTTTAATATACGCTATTGGAGCTGGAATTACCGCGGCTGCTGGCACCAGACTTGCCCTCCAATAGATACTCGTTAAAGGATTTAAAGTGTACTCATTCCGATTACGGGGCCTCGGATGAGTCCCGTATCGTTATTTTTCGTCACTACCTCCCCGTGCCGGGAGTGGGTAATTTGCGCGCCTGCTGCCTTCCTTGGATGTGGTAGCCGTTTCTCAGGCTCCCTCTCCGGAATCGAACCCTGATTCCCCGTTACCCGTTACAACCATGGTAGGCGCAGAACCTACCATCGACAGTTGATAAGGCAGACATTTGAAAGATGCGTCGCCGGTACGAGGACCGTGCGATCAGCCCAAAGTTATTCAGAGTCACCAAGGCAAACGGACCGGACGAGCCGACCGATTGGTTTTGATCTAATAAAAGCGTCCCTTCCATCTCTGGTCGGGACTCTGTTTGCATGTATTAGCTCTAGAATTACCACAGTTATCCAAGTAACGTGGGTACGATCTAAGGAACCATAACTGATTTAATGAGCCATTCGCGGTTTCACCTTAATGCGGCTTGTACTGAGACATGCATGGCTTAATCTTTGAGACAAGCATATGACTACTGGCAGGATCAACCAGGGAGCTGCGTCAACTAGAGCTGAGCAGCCGGCCGCCCGGGAGTGTGTCCCGGGGGCCCGCGCGAACACGCAAGCGTCCGCTCAATTATTCTGCAAACAGGAGGAGGCTGAGCTCCCCTGCACAATACACCTCGAAACCCTCTCAGGTCCCGGCGGCGCGCAGCGCCGTCCTAAGTACTTGGTCGGGTTCGAGAGAGGCGCAATCGCCCGGAGTTTGGCGAGTAGACGCTTTAGGTGCGACCACCCGTGCTCCCAACTGAGCTTGCCGCTGCCGACAGAGGCCCGGGAGCGTGCTGTCGTGGCATTGCCGGCGGGAGACAACACGCGCCACCTACGGTGGCCGGCAGCTCCAACGCCAGCGCCACAGAAGGACAAAAGCCCCACTTGGGTGCCGAAGCGAACTCTCCCAGCACAGCGCACGCGCCAACACGTCCGCACAGCTGCGATACAATCCACCTGCGAGAACCGCAGAGGCGACCGAGCAGCAGACGGCGTCGCGGCGCCGAGCGCCGGGCGGCGGCGCATCCTCAGCGCACACAGTCCTCAATCGGACCAGCACACTGCAGATGTCCACCGCGCTTCGCACCGGGCCCGCGAGGACCTACTTTGGCCGCACGGCGCCGCGTGCAGGGTGCGCCGGCGCGCAGCTGCGCCGCCTGCCGCCTCCGTCGGCCGGCGCGCCTGCCACTGGCCGCCCCCACCAGCCGGCTGTAGCGCGTGCGCCCACGCACCGCGCGGCCAGCACGCCGGAAGGCCCCCCCTCACCGGCCGGGGACGGTCCCACCCAGCCACCGCCGCGTATCGCTTCACACCCACATGCCATTCACGTTCGTGGGCATGGTGGGTATCGCTGAAACAACCGGTTGGTAGCTCAACCGATCGTCGCCATCACTGATTCACCTCTAGCGAGAACAACCGCACCACAACGGTTTACCAGTTCTTCATTTGCGTAACGTCACCAGCAAACGTAGACGTCCATCGCCATTTGCAAATTCAACGATTGTTGCATGCCTGTGTCAGGTGTCACGACACACTATGTCTGCCCACATACACGCAACAACATGTGCACGCTTCGCGAACACGTGGAAGGTGGCCCCCGTACGTATGCGATGTCCATTGCGCGAACGACTGTCAACCGGCCTCTGTCGCATGTCGCAGATGTGGAACGCAGTGCACCATGCTATCACGGTGTGTGAGAAGAGACGACTACGTCTGACAACACGCGCCACTACATCAACAGACGGCTCATGCTGATCGCCATCCACGGCATACCATACTGCAATCCAGCTCTTATAGGGAGACGACACGTAGCTGAGTGCACAATATTTGGACCGTATGGTTCGCCGTTGTTGGCGCAGTCGTGGTACGGTCACACATGTACCACGATGTATCATTCAGTACATGAGGACCAATGTGCGGTACAGTGTGTGATTTGGACGTACAACATCAGCGGACAGTTGCCACAAGCCGTACCACAACGTAGGCTGTGCTTCGCCATGCGAATGCCAATGAACAACTGCGAAGGGCATTGAGCATGTACGTCCTGCCGCCATCCGCATTACAGTGTATAGCTGCAAGGTGTTTAACATGAAGCGATACTCTGGGGACCGGGCAGTGCGAGTAGCAAACTATATTGCGGGGGTTGCAGTTAGGCAACACTACACTAATTTAACGCGTCGTATGACAATTACAGAGCAGGTTAAGGCCCAACGTGTGTTGGGTTAAGGCCCAACGTGTGTTGGGTTAAGGCCCAACGTGTGTTGGGTTAAGGCCCAACGTGTGTTGGGTTAAGGCCCAACGTGTGTTGGGTTAAGGCCCAACGTGTGTTGGGTTAAGGCCCAACGTGTGTTGGGTTAAGGCCCAACGTGTGTTGGGTTAAGGCCCAACGTGTGTTGGGTTAAGGCCCAACGTGTGTTGGGTTAAGGCCCAACGTGTGTTGGGTTAAGGCCCAACGTGTGTTGGGTTAAGGCCCAACGTGTGTTGGGTTAAGGCCCAACGTGTGTTGGGTTAAGGCCCAACGTGTGTTGGGTTAAGGCCCAACGTGTGTTGGGTTAAGGCCCAACGTGTGTTGGGTTAAGGCCCAACGTGTGTTGGGTTAAGGCCCAACGTGTGTTGGGTTAAGGCCCAACGTGTGTTGGGTTAAGGCCCAACGTGTGTTGGGTTAAGGCCCAACGTGTGTTGGGTTAAGGCCCAACGTGTGTTGGGTTAAGGCCCAACGTGTGTTGGGTTAAGGCGCAACATAGGTTAGGTTAAGGCGCAACATAGGTTAGGTTAAGGCGCAACATAGGTTAGGTTAAGGCGCAACATAGGTTAGGTTAAGGCGCAACATAGGTTAGGTTAAGGCGCAACATAGGTTAGGTTACGGCGCAACATAGGTTAGGTTAAGGCGCAACATAGGTTAGGTTAAGGCGCAACATAGGTTAGGTTACGGCGCAACATAGGTTAGGTTAAGGCGCAACATAGGTTAGGTTAAGGCGCAACATAGGTTAGGTTAAGGCGCAACATAGGTTAGGTTAAGGCGCAACATAGGTTAGGTTAAGGCGCAACATAGGTTAGGTTAAGGCGCAACATAGGTTAGGTTAAGGCGCAACATAGGTTAGGTTAAGGCGCAACATAGGTTAGGTTAAGGCGCAACATAGGTTAGGTTACGGCGCAACATAGGTTAGGTTAAGGCGCAACATAGGTTAGGTTAAGGCGCAACATAGGTTAGGTTAAGGCGCAACATAGGTTAGGTTATGGCGCAACATAGGTTAGGTTACGGCGCAACATAGGTTAGGTTACGGCGCAACATAGGTTAGGTTAAGGCGCAACATAGGTTAGGTTAAGGCGCAACATAGGTTAGGTTAAGGCGCAACATAGGTTAGGTTAAGGCGCAACATAGGTTAGGTTAAGGCGCAACATAGGTTAGGTTAAGGCGCAACATAGGTTAGGTTAAGGCGCAACATAGGTTAGGTTAAGGCGCAACATGGGTTAGGTTAAGGCGCAACATGGGTTAGGTTAAGGCGCAACATGGGTTAGGTTAAGGCGCAACATGGGTTAGGTTAAGGCGCAACATGGGTTAGGTTAAGGCGCAACATGGGTTAGGTTAAGGCGCAACATGGGTTAGGTTAAGGCGCAACATGGGTTAGGTTAAGGCGCAACATGGGTTAGGTTAAGGCGCAACATGGGTTAGGTTAAGGCGCAACATGGGTTAGGTTAAGGCGCAACATGGGTTAGGTTAAGGTACAATATGGGTTAGGTTAAGGTACAATATGGGTTTGGTTAAGGTACAATATGGGTTAGGTTAAGGTACAATATGGGTTA
>NW_025726100.1:105000-107500 GCF_021461395.2 Schistocerca americana
ACGTCGGCCGACTTCAATGCACCCACCCGGGTGCGGCTGAGGGCCAGCCCGTGGTACAGGCCAGGGAGAAGTACGTTGGTGAGAGCGTGGAGGCGCTGTTGCGGCTTCAGCGGAGCTCGGGAGATGACGTCAAGCTGCTCCACCAGGTGGCTACGTGGATTGAAGACACAGCGACCCGCCGTGGAAAATTGCAGCCCCAGGTACCGGAAGGTTTCACCCACACGCAGGGCAGGCATGGTGGTATTGCCTGCTGTGAAGGTGACATTGCTGTCCACCTTCACCTTCTTCTCGCGCCCTGACGCGACTAAGGCGAGGGTGAAACACTTCCGGGCGTTGATCTGCAGCCCCAGGTGGGCGAGGGCTGCGGTAGCTGCGTCGATGAGGGACTGCAAGCCCCTCGGGGTCGCTGCAAACAGCAAGACGTCATCTGCAAAGGCCGCAGCGTTGACTCTGCGACCGAGGATCCGAGCTCCGATGTGGGAGGGCAGTTGGCCTAAAACGTAGTCCACCGCAAAGTTGAACAGGAGGGGGGAGAGGGGATCGCCCTGGCGAACGCCCCGTGCTGGCTGCACAGACACGCCCACGCCGGCGCCGTCCGCTATCACTGTCGTGCTGCCCTCGTAGCACCGCTCGACATACTCGACAAAGCAATCCGGCAGGCCATGCGCCTTCAGCACGGGGCGAAGGGCAGCATGATCTACCGAATCGAATGCCTTAGATACGTCGATCGATGCCACAAAGACAGAGCGGCAGGAGCGAACTGCGTCGGTGAGAGCAGTGTCCAAGATGAAGGTATTTTCCAACATCCCATCCCGAGGGATGAATGCCCGCTGACGTTCGTCCACAGCACAAGCGCGCATCAGGCGTGACGCGAGAACCTTGTGGAAGGTCCGCGCCAACACCGAGCAGACCGTAATGGGGCGAAAGTCAGCGGGGGATGTTGGTGCAGCCGTTTTCGGGAGAAGGGACGTCCGCGCGCGAAGCAGGCGTTCCGGAAGGGCGCGGGCCAGAAGGAAGAGATTCATCACTTTCACCAGGACTTCGTGCGGCAGACGCCGCAACTCCGCTGGGGTAAGGCCGTCCGGCCCGGCTGCTGATCCCCTGGGCGGCAACGCGGCGGCGACCTCCTCATGTGTGACCGGCCCCCATATGCACTCGAGAGCGACAGGCTCTGAGTGCGGGAGGAGGCGGTCACGAATGAAGCCCGCGGTGGAGATGGGCTTCTTGGTGAAGAGGTCCGCCCAGAAGTCCAGCAGACCAGGGATGGCAGGTGGCGGCTGGAGCAGGGTGCCATCCAAGAGGCCGCGCACGCAACGCGCACGCGACCGTCGGAAGGCATCCTGCGTTCTCGCGTACTCCCAGCGGCGCCGCTTGCGCTTCTGCGTCGGCGGCGCGGCAGGCGGCCGCTTCGATGGTTGGCGCGGCCGCTGTGTCCTGGTGATCGATCTCTCCCCTCTGGACCCGACCGACGCAAGGGCATCCGGGAGCATGCCCAGGATGACATCGGGCGGCGTGCCCCGCCCCAGACCGATGACACGATCCAGGGCAGAGAAACGCTGGGCGGAAGCGGGTAGCCCCGCCAGATGCTCCCAGATGGCGGCGTCAGTCGGCCCCTCCGGCGGCGGCCCGGTGGTGTCGGCCGCGAAGTCCTCGGCTGCGTCGACGGGCGGCGCAGCGGCCTCGCCCGCGTCAGGCAGCGGGCTCGCCGCTCCCCGGCGGGACGCCGGCTCTTCCCCCCGACCGATCTCAAGCGCCTCCATGAATTGGCGGACAAGCTGCTTGTGGGCAGCTTGCCGCCGTCGGCACTTGATTGCCTCAAGCGTTCGGTCGGGGAACATCCTGATGAGCTCTTGATTTACAAAGAAGAACCGGGCGTCCCTCTCGAGGAACAGTTCGGCCTCTGCCTTGGCGAGCGACAGGACTTCTTCCTCCGTCCACCTCGCGCGATGCCTCTCCGTGACGATCTCCGCGTTGGCGGCCGCAAGATGTTGGCGGCGGCGATGGACCCCGAGACCGTTCTTGGTTGTAAAGCTGCGGTGGCACTCACTACAGGTATACATAGCTGCAAAAGTTACAAGATTTTCGGCACGGCCGGTTGGCCGGCTAGGTGCTGGGGGAGTTGGGGTGGCACCTTCAGCGGAAGGGCCACCACTTATTCTCTGCTTACTGCCCCCAACTAAAAAAAAGGGATAGTGCGAGGGGGGGCTGGTAACCCCCCCAAGCCCCTGGTGCGGTCTTCCACTCTGCGAAATCAGCGGGCCCACGAGAAGGGGAGAAGACTGCAGGAGAGGAGAGGCTAAGAGGGCTAGGCCCATGTATTGCGCATCACTCTCCCTGTAACTATAACCCAAGGAAGGCACCTCGCAGCAGCAGCACGACTACATCAAGACCGCACTTCGAGAAGCCAAGTCCGGATGCAGCCACACCACCGCCACTTGGCCACCTTAAGAGAGTCATAGTTACTCCCGCCGTTTACCCGCGCTTGCTTGAATTTCTTCAC
>NW_025726100.1:112500-117500 GCF_021461395.2 Schistocerca americana
TGGATGTGGTAGCCGTTTCTCAGGCTCCCTCTCCGGAATCGAACCCTGATTCCCCGTTACCCGTTACAACCATGGTAGGCGCAGAACCTACCATCGACAGTTGATAAGGCAGACATTTGAAAGATGCGTCGCCGGTACGAGGACCGTGCGATCAGCCCAAAGTTATTCAGAGTCACCAAGGCAAACGGACCGGACGAGCCGACCGATTGGTTTTGATCTAATAAAAGCGTCCCTTCCATCTCTGGTCGGGACTCTGTTTGCATGTATTAGCTCTAGAATTACCACAGTTATCCAAGTAACGTGGGTACGATCTAAGGAACCATAACTGATTTAATGAGCCATTCGCGGTTTCACCTTAATGCGGCTTGTACTGAGACATGCATGGCTTAATCTTTGAGACAAGCATATGACTACTGGCAGGATCAACCAGGGAGCTGCGTCAACTAGAGCTGAGCAGCCGGCCGCCCGGGAGTGTGTCCCGGGGGCCCGCGCGAACACGCAAGCGTCCGCTCAATTATTCTGCAAACAGGAGGAGGCTGAGCTCCCCTGCACAATACACCTCGAAACCCTCTCAGGTCCCGGCGGCGCGCAGCGCCGTCCTAAGTACTTGGTCGGGTTCGAGAGAGGCGCAATCGCCCGGAGTTTGGCGAGTAGACGCTTTAGGTGCGACCACCCGTGCTCCCAACTGAGCTTGCCGCTGCCGACAGAGGCCCGGGAGCGTGCTGTCGTGGCATTGCCGGCGGGAGACAACACGCGCCACCTACGGTGGCCGGCAGCTCCAACGCCAGCGCCACAGAAGGACAAAAGCCCCACTTGGGTGCCGAAGCGAACTCTCCCAGCACAGCGCACGCGCCAACACGTCCGCACAGCTGCGATACAAACCACCTGCGAGAACCGCAGAGGCGACCGAGCAGCAGACGGCGTCGCGGCGCCGAGCGCCGGGCGGCGGCGCATCCTCAGCGCACACAGTCCTCAATCGGACCAGCACACTGCAGATGTCCACCGCGCTTCGCACCGGGCCCGCGAGGACCTACTTTGGCCGCACGGCGCCGCGTGCAGGGTGCGCCGGCGCGCAGCTGCGCCGCCTGCCGCCTCCGTCGGCCGGCGCGCCTGCCACTGGCCGCCCCCACCAGCCGGCTGTAGCGCGTGCGCCCACGCACCGCGCGGCCAGCACGCCGGGAGGCCCCCCCTCACCGGCCGGGGACGGTCCCACCCAGCCACCGCCGCGTATCGCTTCACACCCACATGCCATTCACGTTCGTGGGCATGGTGGGTATCGCTGAAACAACCGGTTGGTAGCTCAACCGATCGTCGCCATCACTGATTCACCTCTAGCGAGAACAACCGCACCACAACCGTTTACCAGTTGTTCATTTGCGTAACGTCACCAGCAAACGTAGACGTCCATCGCCATTTGCAAATTCAACGATTGTTGCATGCCTGTGTCAGGTGTCACGACACACTATGTCTGCCCACATACACGCAACAACATGTGCACGCTTCGCGAACACGTGGAAGGTGGCCCCCGTACGTATGCGATGTCCATTGCGCGAACGACTGTCAACCGGCCTCTGTCGCATGTCGCAGATGTGGAACGCAGTGCACCATGCTATCACGGTGTGTGAGAAGAGACGACTACGTCTGACAACACGCGCCACTACATCAACAGACGGCTCATGCTGATCGCCATCCACGGCATACCATACTGCAATCCAGCTCTTATAGGGAGACGACACGTAGCTGAGTGCACAATATTTGGACCGTATGGTTCGCCGTTGTTGGCGCAGTCGTGGTACGGTCACACATGTACCACGATGTATCATTCAGTACATGAGGACCAATGTGCAGTACAGTGTGTGATTTGGACGTACAACATCAGCGGACAGTTGACACACGCCGTACCACAACGTAGGCTGTGCTTCGCCATGCAAATGCCAATGAACAACTGCGAAGGGCATTGAGCATGTACGTCCTGCTGCCATCCGCATTACAGTGTATAGCTGCAAGGTGTTTAACATGAAGCGATACTCTGGGGACCAGGCAGTGCGAGTAGCAAACTATATTGCGGGGGTTGCAGTTAGGCAACACCACACTAATTTAACGCGTCGTATGACAATTACAGAGCAGGTTAAGGCCCAACGTGTGTTGGGTTAAGGCCCAACGTGTGTTGGGTTAAGGCCCAACGTGTGTTGGGTTAAGGCCCAACGTGTGTTGGGTTAAGGCCCAACGTGTGTTGGGTTAAGGCCCAACGTGTGTTGGGTTAAGGCCCAACGTGTGTTGGGTTAAGGCCCAACGTGTGTTGGGTTAAGGCCCAACGTGTGTTGGGTTAAGGCCCAACGTGTGTTGGGTTAAGGCCCAACGTGTGTTGGGTTAAGGCCCAACGTGTGTTGGGTTAAGGCCCAACGTGTGTTGGGTTAAGGCCCAACGTGTGTTGGGTTAAGGCCCAACGTGTGTTGGGTTAAGGCCCAACGTGTGTTGGGTTAAGGCCCAACGTGTGTTGGGTTAAGGCCCAACGTGTGTTGGGTTAAGGCCCAACGTGTGTTGGGTTAAGGCCCAACGTGTGTTGGGTTAAGGCCCAACGTGTGTTGGGTTAAGGCCCAACGTGTGTTGGGTTAAGGCCCAACGTGTGTTGGGTTAAGGCCCAACGTGTGTTGGGTTAAGGCCCAACGTGTGTTGGGTTAAGGCCCAACGTGTGTTGGGTTAAGGCCCAACGTGTGTTGGGTTAAGGCGCAACGTGTGTTGGGTTAAGGCGCAACGTGGGTTACGTTAAGGCGCAACGTGGGTTACGTTAAGGCGCAACGTGGGTTACGTTAAGGCGCAACGTGGGTTACGTTAAGGCGCAACGTGGGTTACGTTAAGGCGCAACGTGGGTTACGTTAAGGCGCAACGTGGGTTACGTTAAGGCGCAACGTGGGTTACGTTAAGGCCCAATATAGGTTAGGTTAAGGCCCAATATAGGTTAGGTTAAGGCCCAATATAGGTTAGGTTAAGGCCCAATATAGGTTAGGTTAAGGTACAATATAGGTTAGGTTAAGGTACAATATAGGTTAGGTTAAGGTACAATATAGGTTAGGTTAAGGTACAATATGGGTTAGGTTAAGGTACAATATGGGTTAGGTTAAGGCGCAATATGGGTTAGGTTAAGGCGCAATATGGGTTAGGTTAAGGCGCAATATGGGTTAGGTTAAGGCGCAATATGGGTTAGGTTAAGGCGCAATATGGGTTAGGTTAAGGCGCAATATGGGTTAGGTTAAGGCGCAATATGGGTTAGGTTAAGGCGCAATATGGGTTAGGTTAAGGCGCAATATGGGTTAGGTTAAGGTACAATATAGGTTAGGTTAAGGTACAATATAGGTTAGGTTAAGGTACAATATAGGTTAGGTTAAGGTACAATATGGGTTAGGTTAAGGTACAATATAGGTTAGGTTAAGGCACAATATGGGTTAGGTTAAGGCGCAATATGGGTTAGGGTAAGGCGCAATATGGGTTAGGTTAAGGCGCAATATGGGTTAGGTTAAGGCGCAACGTGGGTTACGTTAAGGCGCAACGTGGGTTACGTTAAGGCGCAACGTGGGTTACGTTAAGGCGCAACGTGGGTTACGTTAAGGCGCAACGTGGGTTACGTTAAGGCGCAACGTGGGTTACGTTAAGGCCCAATATAGGTTAGGTTAAGGCCCAATATAGGTTAGGTTAAGGCCCAATATAGGTTAGGTTAAGGCCCAATATAGGTTAGGTTAAGGCCCAATATAGGTTAGGTTAAGGTACAATATAGGTTAGGTTAAGGTACAATATAGGTTAGGTTAAGGTACAATATGGGTTAGGTTAAGGCGCAATATGGGTTAGGTTAAGGCGCAATATGGGTTAGGTTAAGGCGCAATATGGGTTAGGTTAAGGCGCAACGTGGGTTACGTTAAGGCGCAACGTGGGTTACGTTAAGGCGCAACGTGGGTTACGTTAAGGCGCAACGTGGGTTACGTTAAGGCGCAACGTGGGTTACGTTAAGGCCCAATATAGGTTAGGTTAAGGCCCAATATAGGTTAGGTTAAGGCCCAATATAGGTTAGGTTAAGGCCCAATATAGGTTAGGTTAAGGTACAATATGGGTTAGGTTAAGGTACAATATGGGTTAGGTTAAGGTACAATATAGGTTAGGTTAAGGCGCAACGTGGGTTACGTTAAGGCCCAATATAGGTTAGGTTAAGGCCCAATATAGGTTAGGTTAAGGCCCAATATAGGTTAGGTTAAGGCCCAATATAGGTTAGGTTAAGGCCCAATATAGGTTAGGTTAAGGTACAATATAGGTTAGGTTAAGGTACAATATAGGTTAGGTTAAGGTACAATATGGGTTAGGTTAAGGTACAATATGGGTTAGGTTAAGGTACAATATAGGTTAGGTTAAGGCACAATATGGGTTAGGTTAAGGCGCAATATGGGTTAGGTTAAGGCGCAATATGGGTTAGGTTAAGGCGCAATATGGGTTAGGTTAAGGCGCAATATGGGTTAGGTTAAGGCACAATACGGGTTAGGTTAAGGCACAATACGGGTTAGGTTAAGGCACAATACGGGTTAGGTTAAGGCACAATACGGGTTAGGTTAAGGCACACATTGTTGTAAGGAAAGGTGTTTTCGGGGGGGGGGGGGGGGCTGGTTTGTTGATTGTGATTATCGTAAGTAAATGACTGCGGCATCATCTGATTTGCCACGTCAGGGTGCACCTTTGGCTCATAACAGGCGGCGCTCTGATTCCATGCTTGTGGCAGACCTGTGTCTTTCATTCGTGCCATTGTTTGTGTGGTGTGACAGGAGGCAGTATTGTGATGTTGGGTGCACCCCTGTGTAGGACATGTGTGGGTGTTGGTGGCTTAGCTGAGCAATGGTGGTTGTCGGAAGGGTGGGATATTCTGTTTTCCGAGTGGACCTCCCGGTCTGGTTATGATAGTGTGGATTGTCTAATGTGGCAGAGAGGATGCACTGGGTGTTGTTCCATGCTGGTGCTTAGAT
>NW_025726100.1:122500-125000 GCF_021461395.2 Schistocerca americana
ACATACTCGACAAAGCAATCCGGCAGGCCATGCGCCTTCAGCACGGGGCGAAGGGCAGCATGATCTACCGAATCGAATGCCTTAGATACGTCGATCGATGCCACAAAGACAGAGCGGCAGGAGCGAACTGCGTCGGTGAGAGCAGTGTCCAAGATGAAGGTATTTTCCAACATCCCATCCCGAGGGATGAATGCCCGCTGACGTTCGTCCACAGCACAAGCGCGCATCAGGCGTGACGCGAGAACCTTGTGGAAGGTCCGCGCCAACACCGAGCAGACCGTAATGGGGCGAAAGTCAGCGGGGGATGTTGGTGCAGCCGTTTTCGGGAGAAGGGACGTCCGCGCGCGAAGCAGGCGTTCCGGAAGGGCGCGGGCCAGAAGGAAGAGATTCATCACTTTCACCAGGACTTCGTGCGGCAGACGCCGCAACTCCGCTGGGGTAAGGCCGTCCGGCCCGGCTGCTGATCCCCTGGGCGGCAACGCGGCGGCGACCTCCTCATGTGTGACCGGCCCCCATATGCACTCGAGAGCGACAGGCTCTGAGTGCGGGAGGAGGCGGTCACGAATGAAGCCCGCGGTGGAGATGGGCTTCTTGGTGAAGAGGTCCGCCCAGAAGTCCAGCAGACCAGGGATGGCAGGTGGCGGCTGGAGCAGGGTGCCATCCAAGAGGCCGCGCACGCAACGCGCACGCGACCGTCGGAAGGCATCCTGCGTTCTCGCGTACTCCCAGCGGCGCCGCTTGCGCTTCTGCGTCGGCGGCGCGGCAGGCGGCCGCTTCGATGGTTGGCGCGGCCGCTGTGTCCTGGTGATCGATCTCTCCCCTCTGGACCCGACCGACGCAAGGGCATCCGGGAGCATGCCCAGGATGACATCGGGCGGCGTGCCCCGCCCCAGACCGATGACACGATCCAGGGCAGAGAAACGCTGGGCGGAAGCGGGTAGCCCCGCCAGATGCTCCCAGATGGCGGCGTCAGTCGGCCCCTCCGGCGGCGGCCCGGTGGTGTCGGCCGCGAAGTCCTCGGCTGCGTCGACGGGCGGCGCAGCGGCCTCGCCCGCGTCAGGCAGCGGGCTCGCCGCTCCCCGGCGGGACGCCGGCTCTTCCCCCCGACCGATCTCAAGCGCCTCCATGAATTGGCGGACAAGCTGCTTGTGGGCAGCTTGCCGCCGTCGGCACTTGATTGCCTCAAGCGTTCGGTCGGGGAACATCCTGATGAGCTCTTGATTTACAAAGAAGAACCGGGCGTCCCTCTCGAGGAACAGTTCGGCCTCTGCCTTGGCGAGCGACAGGACTTCTTCCTCCGTCCACCTCGCGCGATGCCTCTCCGTGACGATCTCCGCGTTGGCGGCCGCAAGATGTTGGCGGCGGCGATGGACCCCGAGACCGTTCTTGGTTGTAAAGCTGCGGTGGCACTCACTACAGGTATACATAGCTGCAAAAGTTACAAGATTTTCGGCACGGCCGGTTGGCCGGCTAGGTGCTGGGGGAGTTGGGGTGGCACCTTCAGCGGAAGGGCCACCACTTATTCTCTGCTTACTGCCCCCAACTAAAAAAAAGGGATAGTGCGAGGGGGGGCTGGTAACCCCCCCAAGCCCCTGGTGCGGTCTTCCACTCTGCGAAATCAGCGGGCCCACGAGAAGGGGAGAAGACTGCAGGAGAGGAGAGGCTAAGAGGGCTAGGCCCATGTATTGCGCATCACTCTCCCTGTAACTATAACCCAAGGAAGGCACCTCGCAGCAGCAGCACGACTACATCAAGACCGCACTTCGAGAAGCCAAGTCCGGATGCAGCCACACCACCGCCACTTGGCCACCTTAAGAGAGTCATAGTTACTCCCGCCGTTTACCCGCGCTTGCTTGAATTTCTTCACGTTGACATTCAGAGCACTGGGCAGAAATCACATTGCGTCAACACCCGCTAGGGCCATCGCAATGCTTTGTTTTAATTAGACAGTCGGATTCCCCCAGTCCGTGCCAGTTCTGAGTTGATCGTTGAATGGCGGCCGAAGAGAATCCGCGCACCCGCGCGCCCCCGGAGGAGCACGCTAAGGCGGACGCGGCCTCGCAGCAAGGAAGATCCGTGGGAGGCCAAGGCACGGGACCGAGCTCGGATCCTGCACGCAGGTTGAAGCACCGGGGCGCGAACGCCGCGCAGGCGCGCGCATCCTGCACCGCCGGCCAGCACGAGGCCAACCAACGGCGAGAGCAGACCACGCCCGCGCTAAACGCCCGCACTTACCGGCACCCCTACGGCACTCACCTCGCCCAGGCCCGGCACGTTAGCGCTGACCCACTTCCCGACCAAGCCCGACACGCCCCGATCCTCAGAGCCAATCCTTATCCCGAAGTTACGGATCCAATTTGCCGACTTCCCTTACCTACATTATTCTATCGACTAGAGGCTCTTCACCTTGGAGACCTGCTGCGGATATGGGTACGAACCGGCGCGACACCTCCACGTGGCCCTCTCCCGGATTTTCAAGGTCCGAGGGGAAGATCGGGAC
>NW_025726100.1:130000-135000 GCF_021461395.2 Schistocerca americana
GCCCGGAGTTTGGCGAGTAGACGCTTTAGGTGCGACCACCCGTGCTCCCAACTGAGCTTGCCGCTGCCGACAGAGGCCCGGGAGCGTGCTGTCGTGGCATTGCCGGCGGGAGACAACACGCGCCACCTACGGTGGCCGGCAGCTCCAACGCCAGCGCCACAGAAGGACAAAAGCCCCACTTGGGTGCCGAAGCGAACTCTCCCAGCACAGCGCACGCGCCAACACGTCCGCACAGCTGCGATACAAACCACCTGCGAGAACCGCAGAGGCGACCGAGCAGCAGACGGCGTCGCGGCGCCGAGCGCCGGGCGGCGGCGCATCCTCAGCGCACACAGTCCTCAATCGGACCAGCACACTGCAGATGTCCACCGCGCTTCGCACCGGGCCCGCGAGGACCTACTTTGGCCGCACGGCGCCGCGTGCAGGGTGCGCCGGCGCGCAGCTGCGCCGCCTGCCGCCTCCGTCGGCCGGCGCGCCTGCCACTGGCCGCCCCCACCAGCCGGCTGTAGCGCGTGCGCCCACGCACCGCGCGGCCAGCACGCCGGGAGGCCCCCCCTCACCGGCCGGGGACGGTCCCACCCAGCCACCGCCGCGTATCGCTTCACACCCACATGCCATTCACGTTCGTGGGCATGGTGGGTATCGCTGAAACAACCGGTTGGTAGCTCAACCGATCGTCGCCATCACTGATTCACCTCTAGCGAGAACAACCGCACCACAACCGTTTACCAGTTGTTCATTTGCGTAACGTCACCAGCAAACGTAGACGTCCATCGCCATTTGCAAATTCAACGATTGTTGCATGCCTGTGTCAGGTGTCACGACACACTATGTCTGCCCACATACACGCAACAACATGTGCACGCTTCGCGAACACGTGGAAGGTGGCCCCCGTACGTATGCGATGTCCATTGCGCGAACGACTGTCAACCGGCCTCTGTCGCATGTCGCAGATGTGGAACGCAGTGCACCATGCTATCACGGTGTGTGAGAAGAGACGACTACGTCTGACAACACGCGCCACTACATCAACAGACGGCTCATGCTGATCGCCATCCACGGCATACCATACTGCAATCCAGCTCTTATAGGGAGACGACACGTAGCTGAGTGCACAATATTTGGACCGTATGGTTCGCCGTTGTTGGCGCAGTCGTGGTACGGTCACACATGTACCACGATGTATCATTCAGTACATGAGGACCAATGTGCAGTACAGTGTGTGATTTGGACGTACAACATCAGCGGACAGTTGACACACGCCGTACCACAACGTAGGCTGTGCTTCGCCATGCAAATGCCAATGAACAACTGCGAAGGGCATTGAGCATGTACGTCCTGCTGCCATCCGCATTACAGTGTATAGCTGCAAGGTGTTTAACATGAAGCGATACTCTGGGGACCAGGCAGTGCGAGTAGCAAACTATATTGCGGGGGTTGCAGTTAGGCAACACCACACTAATTTAACGCGTCGTATGACAATTACAGAGCAGGTTAAGGCCCAACGTGTGTTGGGTTAAGGCCCAACGTGTGTTGGGTTAAGGCCCAACGTGTGTTGGGTTAAGGCCCAACGTGTGTTGGGTTAAGGCCCAACGTGTGTTGGGTTAAGGCCCAACGTGTGTTGGGTTAAGGCCCAACGTGTGTTGGGTTAAGGCCCAACGTGTGTTGGGTTAAGGCCCAACGTGTGTTGGGTTAAGGCCCAACGTGTGTTGGGTTAAGGCCCAACGTGTGTTGGGTTAAGGCCCAACGTGTGTTGGGTTAAGGCCCAACGTGTGTTGGGTTAAGGCCCAACGTGTGTTGGGTTAAGGCCCAACGTGTGTTGGGTTAAGGCCCAACGTGTGTTGGGTTAAGGCCCAACGTGTGTTGGGTTAAGGCCCAACGTGTGTTGGGTTAAGGCCCAACGTGTGTTGGGTTAAGGCCCAACGTGTGTTGGGTTAAGGCCCAACGTGTGTTGGGTTAAGGCCCAACGTGTGTTGGGTTAAGGCCCAACGTGTGTTGGGTTAAGGCCCAACGTGTGTTGGGTTAAGGCCCAACGTGTGTTGGGTTAAGGCCCAACGTGTGTTGGGTTAAGGCCCAACGTGTGTTGGGTTAAGGCGCAACGTGTGTTGGGTTAAGGCGCAACGTGGGTTACGTTAAGGCGCAACGTGGGTTACGTTAAGGCGCAACGTGGGTTACGTTAAGGCGCAACGTGGGTTACGTTAAGGCGCAACGTGGGTTACGTTAAGGCGCAACGTGGGTTACGTTAAGGCGCAACGTGGGTTACGTTAAGGCCCAATATAGGTTAGGTTAAGGCCCAATATAGGTTAGGTTAAGGCCCAATATAGGTTAGGTTAAGGCCCAATATAGGTTAGGTTAAGGTACAATATAGGTTAGGTTAAGGTACAATATAGGTTAGGTTAAGGTACAATATAGGTTAGGTTAAGGTACAATATGGGTTAGGTTAAGGTACAATATGGGTTAGGTTAAGGCGCAATATGGGTTAGGTTAAGGCGCAATATGGGTTAGGTTAAGGCGCAATATGGGTTAGGTTAAGGCGCAATATGGGTTAGGTTAAGGCGCAATATGGGTTAGGTTAAGGCGCAATATGGGTTAGGTTAAGGCGCAATATGGGTTAGGTTAAGGCGCAATATGGGTTAGGTTAAGGCGCAATATGGGTTAGGTTAAGGTACAATATAGGTTAGGTTAAGGTACAATATAGGTTAGGTTAAGGTACAATATAGGTTAGGTTAAGGTACAATATGGGTTAGGTTAAGGTACAATATAGGTTAGGTTAAGGCACAATATGGGTTAGGTTAAGGCGCAATATGGGTTAGGGTAAGGCGCAATATGGGTTAGGTTAAGGCGCAATATGGGTTAGGTTAAGGCGCAACGTGGGTTACGTTAAGGCGCAACGTGGGTTACGTTAAGGCGCAACGTGGGTTACGTTAAGGCGCAACGTGGGTTACGTTAAGGCGCAACGTGGGTTACGTTAAGGCGCAACGTGGGTTACGTTAAGGCCCAATATAGGTTAGGTTAAGGCCCAATATAGGTTAGGTTAAGGCCCAATATAGGTTAGGTTAAGGCCCAATATAGGTTAGGTTAAGGCCCAATATAGGTTAGGTTAAGGTACAATATAGGTTAGGTTAAGGTACAATATAGGTTAGGTTAAGGTACAATATGGGTTAGGTTAAGGCGCAATATGGGTTAGGTTAAGGCGCAATATGGGTTAGGTTAAGGCGCAATATGGGTTAGGTTAAGGCGCAACGTGGGTTACGTTAAGGCGCAACGTGGGTTACGTTAAGGCGCAACGTGGGTTACGTTAAGGCGCAACGTGGGTTACGTTAAGGCGCAACGTGGGTTACGTTAAGGCCCAATATAGGTTAGGTTAAGGCCCAATATAGGTTAGGTTAAGGCCCAATATAGGTTAGGTTAAGGCCCAATATAGGTTAGGTTAAGGTACAATATGGGTTAGGTTAAGGTACAATATGGGTTAGGTTAAGGTACAATATAGGTTAGGTTAAGGCGCAACGTGGGTTACGTTAAGGCCCAATATAGGTTAGGTTAAGGCCCAATATAGGTTAGGTTAAGGCCCAATATAGGTTAGGTTAAGGCCCAATATAGGTTAGGTTAAGGCCCAATATAGGTTAGGTTAAGGTACAATATAGGTTAGGTTAAGGTACAATATAGGTTAGGTTAAGGTACAATATGGGTTAGGTTAAGGTACAATATGGGTTAGGTTAAGGTACAATATAGGTTAGGTTAAGGCACAATATGGGTTAGGTTAAGGCGCAATATGGGTTAGGTTAAGGCGCAATATGGGTTAGGTTAAGGCGCAATATGGGTTAGGTTAAGGCGCAATATGGGTTAGGTTAAGGCACAATACGGGTTAGGTTAAGGCACAATACGGGTTAGGTTAAGGCACAATACGGGTTAGGTTAAGGCACAATACGGGTTAGGTTAAGGCACACATTGTTGTAAGGAAAGGTGTTTTCGGGGGGGGGGGGGGGGGGGGGGCTGGTTTGTTGATTGTGATTATCGTAAGTAAATGACTGCGGCATCATCTGATTTGCCACGTCAGGGTGCACCTTTGGCTCATAACAGGCGGCGCTCTGATTCCATGCTTGTGGCAGACCTGTGTCTTTCATTCGTGCCATTGTTTGTGTGGTGTGACAGGAGGCAGTATTGTGATGTTGGGTGCACCCCTGTGTAGGACATGTGTGGGTGTTGGTGGCTTAGCTGAGCAATGGTGGTTGTCGGAAGGGTGGGATATTCTGTTTTCCGAGTGGACCTCCCGGTCTGGTTATGATAGTGTGGATTGTCTAATGTGGCAGAGAGGATGCACTGGGTGTTGTTCCATGCTGGTGCTTAGATATTGTCTGTGTGCCTGTTACAGGCAGAGAGTAGTGCGTGATAAGAGTGTCTGGCTGACGTGTGATTGTGAGCAGAGTCTTTCAGCATGTATACGGACAGTTGTATACATTATCTGTATTCTGATGGCTCTATCTATTACTAATCAGCGCCGTGTATACGTTTAATCCGGTTCCAGTCGAAACTATTGTATCTCTGTACATTAGTGACACGGCGAGCCCGCTATGTAGTTACTCGTCTCGGCAGCTTCCACCGGTGTATGGCAAATGATTATAAGGAATCAGTCTAGTCGTCAATACCGATAGTGTGACGTCACATGTCTGGGGTGGGGGACGCTGCGCCCTTCCGGTGGGTCATGGCCTAGGAAGACTCTTCCCACGCAGGGGGGCTTGGACTGTCATTGACTCTTCCGAGTAATATACTTGCCGTACGTTTTTGCGACTGCGAGTGCAACGCTCACCGGTACCGACATGGATGGAGCGCCTCCTAGCTGCCGCTGAGCATCTGCATTCGTACAGAGAGCAACGCGCTCGCGTCTGTAGCTCGTACGTGGTACAGCTCGCAGCTCATGTATAGGGACAGCGGGAATGTCGCATATTGGACATAACTCTTCATGAAACGCACGTTATAGGGGTGGATTGCACATTGCGAGT
>NW_025726100.1:140000-146530 GCF_021461395.2 Schistocerca americana
GCAGGGTGCCATCCAAGAGGCCGCGCACGCAACGCGCACGCGACCGTCGGAAGGCATCCTGCGTTCTCGCGTACTCCCAGCGGCGCCGCTTGCGCTTCTGCGTCGGCGGCGCGGCAGGCGGCCGCTTCGATGGTTGGCGCGGCCGCTGTGTCCTGGTGATCGATCTCTCCCCTCTGGACCCGACCGACGCAAGGGCATCCGGGAGCATGCCCAGGATGACATCGGGCGGCGTGCCCCGCCCCCAGACCGATGACACGATCCAGGGCAGAGAAACGCTGGGCGGAAGCGGGTAGCCCCGCCAGATGCTCCCAGATGGCGGCGTCAGTCGGCCCCTCCGGCGGCGGCCCGGTGGTGTCGGCCGCGAAGTCCTCGGCTGCGTCGACGGGCGGCGCAGCGGCCTCGCCCGCGTCAGGCAGCGGGCTCGCCGCTCCCCGGCGGGACGCCGGCTCTTCCCCCCGACCGATCTCAAGCGCCTCCATGAATTGGCGGACAAGCTGCTTGTGGGCAGCTTGCCGCCGTCGGCACTTGATTGCCTCAAGCGTTCGGTCGGGGAACATCCTGATGAGCTCTTGATTTACAAAGAAGAACCGGGCGTCCCTCTCGAGGAACAGTTCGGCCTCTGCCTTGGCGAGCGACAGGACTTCTTCCTCCGTCCACCTCGCGCGATGCCTCTCCGTGACGATCTCCGCGTTGGCGGCCGCAAGATGTTGGCGGCGGCGATGGACCCCGAGACCGTTCTTGGTTGTAAAGCTGCGGTGGCACTCACTACAGGTATACATAGCTGCAAAAGTTACAAGATTTTCGGCACGGCCGGTTGGCCGGCTAGGTGCTGGGGGAGTTGGGGTGGCACCTTCAGCGGAAGGGCCACCACTTATTCTCTGCTTACTGCCCCCAACTAAAAAAAAGGGATAGTGCGAGGGGGGGCTGGTAACCCCCCCAAGCCCCTGGTGCGGTCTTCCACTCTGCGAAATCAGCGGGCCCACGAGAAGGGGAGAAGACTGCAGGAGAGGAGAGGCTAAGAGGGCTAGGCCCATGTATTGCGCATCACTCTCCCTGTAACTATAACCCAAGGAAGGCACCTCGCAGCAGCAGCACGACTACATCAAGACCGCACTTCGAGAAGCCAAGTCCGGATGCAGCCACACCACCGCCACTTGGCCACCTTAAGAGAGTCATAGTTACTCCCGCCGTTTACCCGCGCTTGCTTGAATTTCTTCACGTTGACATCAGAGCACTGGGCAGAAATCACATTGCGTCAACACCCGCTAGGGCCATCGCAATGCTTTGTTTTAATTAGACAGTCGGATTCCCCCAGTCCGTGCCAGTTCTGAGTTGATCGTTGAATGGCGGCCGAAGAGAATCCGCGCACCCCGCGCGCCCCGGAGGAGCACGCTAAGGCGGACGCGGCCTCGCAGCAAGGAAGATCCGTGGGAGGCCAAGGCACGGGACCGAGCTCGGATCCTGCACGCAGGTTGAAGCACCGGGGCGCGAACGCCGCGCAGGCGCGCGCATCCTGCACCGCCGGCCAGCACGAGGCCAACCAACGGCGAGAGCAGACCACGCCCGCGCTAAACGCCCGCACTTACCGGCACCCCTACGGCACTCACCTCGCCCAGGCCCGGCACGTTAGCGCTGACCCACTTCCCGACCAAGCCCGACACGCCCCGATCCTCAGAGCCAATCCTTATCCCGAAGTTACGGATCCAATTTGCCGACTTCCCTTACCTACATTATTCTATCGACTAGAGGCTCTTCACCTTGGAGACCTGCTGCGGATATGGGTACGAACCGGCGCGACACCTCCACGTGGCCCTCTCCCGGATTTTCAAGGTCCGAGGGGAAGATCGGGACACCGCCGCAACTGCGGTGCTCTTCGCGTTCCAAACCCTATCTCCCTGCTAGAGGATTCCAGGGAACTCGAACGCTCATGCAGAAAAGAAAACTCTTCCCCGATCTCCCGACGGCGTCTCCGGGTCCTTTTGGGTTACCCCGACGAGCATCTCTAAAAGAGGGGCCCGACTTGTATCGGTTCCGCTGCCGGGTTCCGGAATAGGAACCGGATTCCCTTTCGCCCAACGGGGGCCAGCACAAAGTGCATCATGCTATGACGGCCCCCATCAACATCGGATTTCTCCTAGGGCTTAGGATCGACTGACTCGTGTGCAACGGCTGTTCACACGAAACCCTTCTCCGCGTCAGCCCTCCAGGGCCTCGCTGGAGTATTTGCTACTACCACCAAGATCTGCACCGACGGCGGCTCCAGGCAGGCTCACGCCAGACCCTTCTGCGCCCACCGCCGCGACCCTCCTACTCGTCAGGGCTTCGCGGCCGGCCGCAAGGACCGGCCATGACTGCCAGACTGACGGCCGAGTATAGGCACGACGCTTCAGCGCCATCCATTTTCAGGGCTAGTTGCTTCGGCAGGTGAGTTGTTACACACTCCTTAGCGGATTCCGACTTCCATGGCCACCGTCCTGCTGTCTTAAGCAACCAACGCCTTTCATGGTTTCCCATGAGCGTCGATTCGGGCGCCTTAACTCGGCGTTTGGTTCATCCCACAGCGCCAGTTCTGCTTACCAAAAGTGGCCCACTTGGCACTCCGATCCGAGTCGTTTGCTCGCGGCTTCAGCATATCAAGCAAGCCGGAGATCTCACCCATTTAAAGTTTGAGAATAGGTTGAGGTCGTTCGGCCCCAAGGCCTCTAATCATTCGCTTTACCGGATGAGACTCGTACGAGCACCAGCTATCCTGAGGGAAACTTCGGAGGGAACCAGCTACTAGATGGTTCGATTAGTCTTTCGCCCCTATACCCAGCTCCGACGATCGATTTGCACGTCAGAATCGCTACGGACCTCCATCAGGGTTTCCCCTGACTTCGTCCTGGCCAGGCATAGTTCACCATCTTTCGGGTCCCAACGTGTACGCTCTAGGTGCGCCTCACCTCGCAATGAGGACGAGACGCCCCGGGAGTGCGGAGGCCGCCGCCCCGTGAAGGGCGGGGAAGCCCCATCCTCCCTCGGCCCGCGCAAGGCGAGACCTTCACTTTCATTACGCCTTTAGGTTTCGTACAGCCCAATGACTCGCGCACATGTTAGACTCCTTGGTCCGTGTTTCAAGACGGGTCGTGAAATTGTCCAAAGCTGAAGCGCCGCTGACGGGAGCGATTATTCCGCCCGAGAGCATCCCGAGCCAACAGCGGCGCGGGTCCGGGGCCGGGCCAGGTAGGTCCGTCATCCGGGAAGAACCGCGCGCGCTTGCCGGGAGCCCGAGCGCCCAAAGGGGCGAATCGACTCCTCCAGATATACCGCCGGGCAGCCAGCCAGGACACCGGGGCTCTGCCCAACAGACGCGAACCGAGGCCCGCGGAAGGACAGGCTGCGCACCCGGGCCGTAGGCCGGCACCCAGCGGGTCGCGACGTCCTACTAGGGGAGAAGTGCGGCCCACCGCACACCGGAACGGCCCCACCCCGCGGCGAGTGGAAAGGCAACCGGACACGACCCCGCCGCGGATTGCTCCGCGCGGGCGGCCGGCCCCATCTGCCGAGGGCGGAGGCCAGTGGCCGGATGGGCGTGAATCTCACCCGTTCGACCTTTCGGACTTCTCACGTTTACCCCAGAACGGTTTCACGTACTTTTGAACTCTCTCTTCAAAGTTCTTTTCAACTTTCCCTCACGGTACTTGTTCGCTATCGGTCTCGTGGTCATATTTAGTCTCAGATGGAGTTTACCACCCACTTGGAGCTGCACTCTCAAGCAACCCGACTCGAAGGAGAGGTCCCGCCGACGCTCGCACCGGCCGCTACGGGCCTGGCACCCTCTACGGGCCGTGGCCTCATTCAAGTTGGACTTGGGCTCGGCGCGAGGCGTCGGGGTAGTGGACCCTCCCAAACACCACATGCCACGACAGGCGGCAGCCTGCGGGGTTCGGTGCTGGACTCTTCCCTGTTCGCCTCGCCGCTACTGGGGGAATCCTTGTTAGTTTCTTTTCCTCCGCTAGTAATATGCTTAAATTCAGCGGGTAGTCTCGCCTGCTCTGAGGTCGTTGCACGAGGTGTCGCACGCCACACCGCCAGCCGGCTGTGCACGCTACCGAGTAAGTACCGGTATGCGAACCGCCAGGCGACGGGCGCGCATCGCACGTTTAAGGAGGCGCGGCCGGCCCCACAGGCGGCCGCGACGCTCCCAGGTCTGCGAAGCGGGGCAAACGCCGCGCGCTTCAGTATACGTAGCCGACCCTCAGCCAGACGTGGCCCGGGAACGGAATCCATGGACCGCAATGTGCGTTCGAAACGTCGATGTTCATGTGTCCTGCAGTTCACATGTCGACGCGCAATTTGCTGCGTTCTTCATCGACCCACGAGCCGAGTGATCCACCGTCCTGGGTGATCTTTTTCTGAGTTTCCACTGTCTCTTTCAAGACAGTTGCATAGGCGGGACGTAGGCGTGTGGCGGCCCCTGTTCAAGCGTTCTGTGTCCAACGGCCTCACGGCCGATGGGCGTCGTACGGCTCCACACCGGAGCGGACAGGCAGTCGGGCGAAAGTCATTCAAAACCGGCGCCAGGCGCCAGGTGCCGCAGGCCAGCCGCTCCAGCGCTTCAGCGCTCGTACCACACAACATTGGCGTTAGTTTTGAGACGCACGCGTGGTTCCGCACGCGGCGCACGGCTACTGCGAGCCGTACAGGTAGCGTGTTGCGCGACACGACACGCACATCGAAAGACATGCAGTCTAGTCGGTAATGATCCTTCCGCAGGTTCACCTACGGAAACCTTGTTACGACTTTTACTTCCTCTAAATGATCAAGTTTGGTCATCTTTCCGGTAGCATCGGCAACGACAGAGTCAATGCCGCGTACCAGTCCGAAGACCTCACTAAATCATTCAATCGGTAGTAGCGACGGGCGGTGTGTACAAAGGGCAGGGACGTAATCAACGCGAGCTTATGACTCGCGCTTACTGGGAATTCCTCGTTCATGGGGAACAATTGCAAGCCCCAATCCCTAGCACGAAGGAGGTTCAGCGGGTTACCCCGACCTTTCGGCCTAGGAAGACACGCTGATTCCTTCAGTGTAGCGCGCGTGCGGCCCAGAACATCTAAGGGCATCACAGACCTGTTATTGCTCAATCTCGTGCGGCTAGAAGCCGCCTGTCCCTCTAAGAAGAAAAGTAATCGCTGACAGCACGAAGGATGTCACGCGACTAGTTAGCAGGCTAGAGTCTCGTTCGTTATCGGAATTAACCAGACAAATCGCTCCACCAACTAAGAACGGCCATGCACCACCACCCACCGAATCAAGAAAGAGCTATCAATCTGTCAATCCTTCCGGTGTCCGGGCCTGGTGAGGTTTCCCGTGTTGAGTCAAATTAAGCCGCAGGCTCCACTCCTGGTGGTGCCCTTCCGTCAATTCCTTTAAGTTTCAGCTTTGCAACCATACTTCCCCCGGAACCCAAAAGCTTTGGTTTCCCGGAGGCTGCCCGCCGAGTCATCGGAGGAACTGCGGCGGATCGCTGGCTGGCATCGTTTATGGTTAGAACTAGGGCGGTATCTGATCGCCTTCGAACCTCTAACTTTCGTTCTTGATTAATGAAAACATACTTGGCAAATGCTTTCGCTTCTGTTCGTCTTGCGACGATCCAAGAATTTCACCTCTAACGTCGCAATACGAATGCCCCGCCTGTCCCTATTAATCATTACCTCGGGTTCCGAAAACCAACAAAATAGAACCGAGGTCCTATTCCATTATTCCATGCACACAGTATTCAGGCGGGCTTGCCTGCTTTAAGCACTCTAATTTGTTCAAAGTAAACGTGCCGGCCCACCGAGACACTCACTCAAGAGCACCCTGGTAGGATTGCAACGGGGTCCGCCTCGGGACGCACGAGCACGCACGAGGCGCGTCGCACGCCTTCAGCTCGCCCCACCGGCAGGACGTCCCACGATACATGCCAGTTAAACACCGACGGGCGGTGAACCAACAGCGTGGGACACAAATCCAACTACGAGCTTTTTAACCGCAACAACTTTAATATACGCTATTGGAGCTGGAATTACCGCGGCTGCTGGCACCAGACTTGCCCTCCAATAGATACTCGTTAAAGGATTTAAAGTGTACTCATTCCGATTACGGGGCCTCGGATGAGTCCCGTATCGTTATTTTTCGTCACTACCTCCCCGTGCCGGGAGTGGGTAATTTGCGCGCCTGCTGCCTTCCTTGGATGTGGTAGCCGTTTCTCAGGCTCCCTCTCCGGAATCGAACCCTGATTCCCCGTTACCCGTTACAACCATGGTAGGCGCAGAACCTACCATCGACAGTTGATAAGGCAGACATTTGAAAGATGCGTCGCCGGTACGAGGACCGTGCGATCAGCCCAAAGTTATTCAGAGTCACCAAGGCAAACGGACCGGACGAGCCGACGATTGGTTTTGATCTAATAAAAGCGTCCCTTCCATCTCTGGTCGGGACTCTGTTTGCATGTATTAGCTCTAGAATTACCACAGTTATCCAAGTAACGTGGGTACGATCTAAGG